>NC_090271.1:145775000-146022500 GCF_040414725.1 Anabrus simplex
TAATTTCGTCATGAAATCAAGTCTCTCTGTAGTTAAGGTTTCGTCGGAACGTTTGTTAACTCTTTCAAGCAAGGTTCGTTAAAAAACGAGTTCTATTAAAACGTCTATTAAAATAAATTGCATAGTAAACGAAGCAATTGGAGTTACACAAGAAAAAAAGTAGAGGGCTTAACTGTGCACATTCTAAATGGTGGATTCGTTGCGAAATCATTATACCAGGAGCTGTTATCTGGTTGATACAGGTGGTATACTCTGTGTTCAAAATTCAACTTTACAAATGCGGAAGCTTGCTATATTGACAAGTGTACTATCGCTCTTGGGAAAAACCATACGTAACCCCTTATACTGTATGTTACTGGTTTAATTATTTACCTCCCTAGCAGCCAATTAATTTTGTTATCATTTACAAATTATATTACGACTAACGAATTTGACCATAAGAATGGACATTTATCAAGATGCCATGGGATCCAGTGACATAAATATTGAAGATACACTACACGTTTCTTCGTTTATTAAATATGATTTGTCGGGCTGAGTGGCTCAGACGGTTGAAGCGCTGGCCTACTGACCCCAACTTGGCGGATTCGATCCTGGCTAAGTCCGGTGATATTTTGAAGGTGCTCAAATACGTCAGCCTCTTGTCGGTAGATTTACTGGCACGTAAAAGAACGGGACTAAAATTCCGGAACCTTGGCGTCTCCGAAACCGTAAAACTAATCAGTGGGACGTTAAGTTAATAACATTAATTAAGGATGATTTAGTACGTAACGTGAGATAATTATATTCCATACAGATCTAGCATCTCCTGGATGTTTTGTTTTGTATTTTGTGGTCAATATTTTAAAAGCTCAGAAGTTTGTTCATTTAAATCATTCATAACTCGATATTTGATTTTCGGTGTGTCGATGGTTAATAATAGTTTAACTACTTTACATTCGAGCTTATCAGTAAAGTATCTTACTAATAGATTTTAGGAATGGGTGTTCAGCTAAGGTCATTGCATATCACTATGCCATATAAGGGAAAATATGATATATTATTGTAGTGTTAAGCACCGTATTAAACGAAAAATATGTTCTTGACTTATGGAAAGGTTAAAGTGAAGAAATGTCCAGAGGTATTGGAATAAACTAAAAATTTTCTTGTTCATAAAAGAGGCTATGGTGAAGAAATAACTAAGGATTGGAGGTGGTGATTTTTATTTTAAGGTGCAAAACAATGGAATTATCAGCCCCCTAATATTTCTTTTGCTTTATGTTGCACCGACACAGATAGGTCTTATGGCGACGATGGGACAGGAAAGGCTTAGAAATGGGAAGGAAGCGGCCATGGCCTTAATTAAGGTACAGCCCCAACATTTGCCTGCTGTGAAAATGGGAAACCACGGAAAACCATCTTCAGGGCTGCCGACAGTGGGGTTCGAACCCACTATCTCCCAGATGCGAGCTCACAGCTGCGCGCCCATAACCGTACGGCCAACTCGCCCGGTCCCTAATAATTAACTGGAGATCTATTTCCATATTTGAGTAACCATACGATTTACTGAGAAGGGTATTATGGCTATTCTTGGTATTCTCCGTTCAGCATCAACATCATCAATTTTCGCTCCAGCAAGCCGTGTGCGCATTTTTACACGCTTCCTCCAGTTCGTCGTGTCCTATCACAGCATATGTTCTACTTTCTGCTGCCAATTTACATCACTTTGGCAAGGTCTTTGAAACCTTGCTTCTCCCAACCATCACGAGGCTCTGGGCTTCTTACTAACAACATTCCTCTCATAATATGCTCTTGGGGTCTTATTTCTTTTTTATCCAATTTGCTTTTCTTCACACCGGCACCGTCTTATGGCGACGATGAGATAGGAAAGGCCTAGGAGTGGGAAGGAAGCGAACCTGGTCTTAATTAAGGTACAGCCGCAGCATTCGACTGATGTGAAAATGGAAACCACGGAAAAACATCTTCAGGGCTGACGACAATGGGGGGTTCAAACCCACTATCTCCCGGATGCAAGCTCACAGCTGCGCGCCACTAACCGCATGGCCAACTCGCCCGGTCTATAGTCATCTTCATTATCTTCCAGATAAACAGGGGCTAATGACCACGCAGTTTCGCAGTTTGTAATAATAATAATGACTACAAGCGCCAGTTCGTTTCCATGAAGATATCTCCATAATTATAGCTCTTATGGTAAAAATGTTTTCGATAACAAAGATTGGAAACTGGATTTTCTATACTATTTCTTTAGTACTCCTGTTACATAAATATAATATTTCCAGAGATGTTTGTGAAAACGTAATCACGAATAAGTTACATATCTGCAATCATCCCTGGTATAATAAAATGTGTTAACTGTTAAAAGATCGGAAAATTTTAAACATCTTTCATTTCATACAGGTTGATATTGCTACTCTATTGTATACTAATCAAAGAGAAAAAAAAGGCTAGTGCACAACATTCTTATCTTTGTAATTAAATTTCAAGTTTCGAGAACTTCTGATCAGTCGCTTTCCCGCGACGTAACAAATAAGACAGACATGCAAAAAATACTAAGCCTACGTTCGACTTTTGAATAGGCTACGTGATCCAAGACTTTCTGAAACGAAGTATGAGGGACACCTTTGAAGTGTACAGAAAAAACATATCCTTTTTCCTTCCTTCCTTCCTTCCTTCCTTCCTTCCTTCCTTCCTTCCTTCCTTCATTTCTTTCTTTCTTAATCCGTTTACCCCCCAAGGTTGGTTTTTCTCTCCGACTCAGCGAAGGATTCCACCTCTACCTCCTCAAGGCCAGTGTCCTGGAGCGTCAAATTTCGGCTTGGGGGATACAACTGGAAAGGAGAAACAGTACCTCGCCCAGGCGCCTCAGCTGCTATGCTGAACAGGGACCTTCTGGGGGAGGGATGGGAAGATTGGAAGGGATATATAAGGAACAGGAAAAGAAGCGGTCATGGCATTTGCCTGGAGGAGAAGTGAGAAACCACGGAAAACCACTTCGAGGATGGCTGAAGAGGGAATCGAAATCCCCTCTACTCAGTTGACCTCCCGAGGCCGAGTGGACCCCGTTCCAGCCCTTGTACCACTTTTCAAATTTCGTGGCAGAGTCGAGAATCGAACCCGGGCCTCCGGGGGTGGCAGCTAATCACGCTAACCACTACACCACAAAGGCGGATCGGACAAAATTATCATTTTATTTATATAACGGTTTAAAAATCCATGATAACGCCGGCCATGAATATCTGAAAAGTTTATATTGGCCAGGAATCTCCCAGCTCCCTTGCGTTATTTTTGGGACAGATAAAAGTGGTCAAGGAATGGGTAGCGGACCAATGTCATAAATTAAATTAAAAGTGTTACAGCTTTCGTGTACGTAGATGGGATTGTACTGGTAGTAATACATGAAACAGCTGCTCATTACTCCTGAATGATTCTATTAATACTAGTAACTTGTCTGCTACTGACTTACTGTTATTTTCAAAATACCTAATGATAAACCTAAAAGAAGGAAATCTAAGCGAAGAAATTGAAGCCAATATTACGCCTGGAGCTACTATAACAAAGTTTAAATCCATCAGAAATAATAATCGTTATTATCAAACCGAAATTAGACCTGAAGCATTTATACACAGTAGAATGTTTACACATTTCGCACACATAGTCTGCTACCGGGCGAGTTGGCCGTGCGCGTAGAGGCGCCCGGTTGTGAGCTTGCATCCGGGAGATAGTAGGTTCGAATCCCACTATCGGCAGCCCTGAAAATGGTTTTTCGTGGTTTCCCATTTTCACACCAGGCAAATGCTGGGGCTGTACCTTAATTAAGGCCACGGCCGCTTCCTTCCAATTCCTAGGCCTTTCCTATCCCATCGTCACCATAAGACCTATCTGTGTCGGTGCGACGTAAAGCCCCTAGCTTCCTCTCAACCACTGATCGCAACTTTCCTTCCAAGATAGTAATCATAGTCTGCTTGAAAAGCTGGAAATTAAGGAAAGGAGGATTAGCCGAAAAATTCTTGGTCCCGATCTCAAAAGATGGTGTTTACAGACTTCGCAGCAACTTAGAAATATACGCCCACACTAATAATAATTTCGTGTGGCTATTTCTAGCCGAGTGCAGCCCTTGTAAGGCAGACCCTCCGATGAGGTTGGGCGGCATCTGCCATGTGTAGGGAACTGCGTGTTATTGTGGTGGAGGATAGTGTTGTGTGTGAGTTGCAGGGATGTTGGGGACAGCACAAACACCCAGCCTCCGGGCCATTGGAATTAACCAATGAAGGTAAAAATCCCCCACCCGGCCGGGAATCGAACCCGGGACCCTCTGAACCGAAGGCCAGTACGTTGACGGTTCAGCCAACGAGTCGGACACACCTACACTGAAAAGACATCAAACGCAATCCGGAAAAGAAGGATAACATTTTACGGACACCTCTTCAGGTTTCCGGCTGAAAGAATCTGCAACCTATCTTACTTCAGAAGTCACAAAACGATTCCTCCTTGGTTGGTGGAGATCGATAAAGATATTTTAAAGTACGGAATCTCAGAAACAAACATTCAACTCTGAGCTCCATTCAAACAGACAGGTTCAACAAGAAAATGAAAACCCACATCCTGTTTCCAGTCATTCGACCGGGTCAGGAATTGAATGAACGAAGCCCCCATCTAGCGGCGAGGATGGGAATTGTACCGGCTGACAAAGCCAGACAGATTCACCAAGAAGTTCCAATTCGACTGAAGCATGGCCATTCTCATGCATGGAATAAAGCACACTCCGAAAGAATGAAAATGCTAGTTACTTTACGTCGCACCGACACATATAGGTCTTATGGTTACGATGGGGCAGGAACGGTCTAGGAATGGGAAGGAAGCGGCCGTGGCCTTAATTAAGGCACAACCCCAGCATTTGCCTGGTGTGAAAATGGGAAACCACGGAAAACTATTTCCAGAACTGCCGACAGTGGGGTTTGAACCCACTATCTCCCGGATGCGAGATCACAGCTGCGCGCTCCTAACCGCACGGCCAACTCGCCCGGTGGATGAAAATATGGTGGGTCCGCAAGAAGACAAACAGTTGAGATCTTGCGGTCCTTATTGGCCCTAACGATGAATAATAATAATAATAATAATAATAATAATAATAATAATAATAATAATAATAATAATAATACCACATTTTCCACACCTTGTGGGATCGAGGGTGCGAACTGCGTAACACATATGGATTTGGCCTTGTTTTTACGGCCGGATGCCCTTACCGAGGCCAATCCAACAGGAGGGATGTAATCACTATTGCGTGTTTCTGCGGTGGTTGGTAGAGCAGTGTGTTTTGTAAATATGAAGAGGAGAGTGTTGGGGCAAACACAAACAACCAGTCCCCGAACCAGAAGAATTAATCTCAGCGATTAAAAAACCCGACCCGGCCGGGGATCGAACCCTCTGAACCGAAAGCATCAACGCTGACCATTCAGCCAATGAGATGAACAACAACAATATCTTTTTTTTGCTATTTGTTTTACGTCGTACCGACACAGATAGGTCTTATGGCGACGATGGGATAGGAAATGCATTGGAATGGGAAGGAAGCGGCCGTGGCCTTAATTAAGGTACAGCCCCAGCATTTGCCTGGTGTGAAAATGGGAAACCACGGAAAACCATCTTCAGGGGTGCCGACAGTGGGGTTCGAACCTACTATCTCCCGAATACTGGATACTGGCCGCACTTAAGCGACTGCAGCTATCGAGATCGGTTAACAACAATAACAATAAAATAACAATAATAATAAGAAGAAGAATTGTACCGGGGGGGTACACTTTTTCTGGCCAGTTAAACTGCGCGCCTTCTATAAGGCCACCTACATAAACCGACTTGAACTGGTGTATTACAAGATACTTTGGTCTTCAACTGTTAGATGTCTCTATCATCGGTGTATGTGCCCTCTGTGGCGGGAACAAATATAACTAATTCTTAAGGGAATGTTTTTTTAGCCGTTGGCAAGCCTTATATTTTGAAGATTGTTTTGTTCATGTATCAAATTTGTCAACACTTCTGCTGGTCCCTTCTTCAATAGTAACTAACCTATCAAACCTTGTAAATATTTTCCCTAGATAATTAAAATTGGGAGCGTGTACAGGAATCCAGCCTATCAGTAAAGAGTCCTGGAAGGGTCCTGGAAGCTTCCCCTCAAAAATACTATAAATGCTGGGTGCTTGAGGGCCGTATGGTCTGAATTGCTCCAATGTGAGGAGGGTGTATTGACGTGATGGTCTGAATTGCTCCAATGTGAGGAGGGTGTATTGACGTGAACCGGGAAGCAGGGGAGCGGGTGGCGTTAGGAAGGACTAGAAACTCAAGACAATGACTTAATTCTCATAAACATGTGATAGCTACTATGGATATCTTGAGGGGAAGGTTTCAACCTCTTACTTGATGTAAATTTCTAAATTTGGTGGTTTAAATGTAGAATTTTCAGCAATTCTGATAACTCTGTTCTATTCGTTACTGGGAAATATGTAATGTATTACCCTCTGTCGATTCCCATTCAACTTGGTATGGGGTGACTGCAGTTTTCAAAACCTCGAAATCTCCTAAATCATAGGCCATTTGGCTTTAATATTTCTTACGTAGTACCCCCGTGTAGAATAAGTTTAGCCTTTGTTTCATTGGGCGATAAGCCCACTTAGGGTTTTAACTATTTCTAGAAAGTGGCCAAGTGTTTCGCCTCCTAGCCTTTTGTTTATGGCCAGTCATGTTCAACTTTTTTTTTTTTTTTACATTAGGGACATTTAGTATGGGCAATCATGCCCCTGTTTATTCGGTAATTGTTTCTGGTGTGAAGTTCCCTGTAGGAATAGTAAGTTATAAAGTGTTGAGCAATAGATAAGTCCAAATCAGGGCTATTTGGTGTAAATACTTTAATTGAGAACAGCGGATGGGTTGTCAGGTGTAACTTAAGTGCGCCATAAGAAATTGATGCCTCTGCGAGGCTGGACTATTGTACCTTTTGTAGCTCAGACTCCTATGTCGTATAAATGATTGGCGCAAACATGCTCTTTGTGAAATATTGTTCCTGTCAAGAGCAACAATGCACTTTTCTATGTAAATCAACCAAACTATTAACAATTGTAAATTGTGTACCTGATTTTCGGACTTTTAAGTCCTTGTTTTTGTAGGAGCTGACGAGCTCATTAATATTGTTGTTATTCACTCAGATTTTCTATTTATCAATTTTTAAATTAGAAAAAAGGGAAAGAAATATAATTTCAAAATTTGTTGTTCTGCTGTAGTTAATTTCTTGTCCACCCACTTAAACCAGGCGCTTCTTGTTCCTTTGCAATCCACGGAAATGCCGAAATAATAATAATAATAATAATAATAATAATAATAATAATAATAATGATGATGATGATAATAACTGACACTACTTAGAAAGTTTAAGCCTTAGGTGAAATATCTGCGCCTCTTTATTAACACAGGGGTCCGATAAGGAGTAGGACTATCCCCTCTCCCACCAATATTCAGTTTTGTACTTGAAAAACAATCAGAACCTGGGAAAAGGAAAGGAAAGGAAATTAAAAGAGTGACACTTGGCAGACTAATTCAAGATAGAATTCAAGTGAATTATTTCCAAAAATAGACAAGAAGCAAATCATTCAGTTGAAAAACTCTGACATTGCCACAATAAAAAGGACTTCAAATCTCATACGAGAACACTCAGTACAAGGAAAGAACCCCACGATATTTAGATGGACAAACTTTGAGAACTAAATTCGGCAAAATTTTTCCAGTAAACAAGTTTAAATACATAGGAGAAAGCATTCAACCATCTGGGTTGAATCGTGGGGCAAATAAAGAGAGAATAAATTACAAAACGTCTACCGAATCACCTGGAATGCATATAACAAAAAAAAATGGTATCTAGGGAAGCAAAACTAAGGGATTATAATACAGTAATCAAATCAGAAGCATTACCTGCATCGGGAACCTTAATCATGGATGGAAGATCATTAATCAAAGACATGGAAAAGCAAGAAAGGAAAATTCTACAGAAAATCTTCGGCCAAGTTTGTAGAGATGGAATCTTGATGAAAAAGAAAGGAGTATATTGCCATGACGAAAAGAAACCTCACACACCTTCAGGAAAAGGCGACTGAAATTATATGGGCACATTCTCAGACTGATCCAGTATAGAAAGACTAGAATCATTTTCAAACTTGCTCTTTCAATAAAAAGCAAGAACAACTGGCTTACTGAAACCGAAGCAGACCTCCAAGGAATCAACGTCACCGAGGTAATTAGATGGGATACCGGTAGATGTAAATTCCGAACACTAATCGATAATCACCAATTTGTAGACGAAACCAACATCAGAACCACTAATATCTGAACAGAATAACGCAGGAATAAACTCAGTGAGAGGAAGAACAGACTTTGGGAGGAGAAGAAGACAGCGCTCCTTAGTTGGACATAAAGATGTAAACCTAAAAAAGCTGGTTGAGTAGTTCAGGCCAAGTTGGCGTGTTCAATCCAGACTCAGTTCGGTGGTATTTAAAAGTGTTCACATCCACTAGCCTGGTGCCCGTAAACTTGCTAACATGTAAAAGAACGCCTGAAGTACAAAATATTGGCACCTCAGGGTAAAACTCTATTTCAATTACCTATCCCGTCGAAGTTAAAGCAACGCACGCATTGAAATGCAATAGAAGCTTGGATACTTATTATAGCTAACCTTAAGAGTTAGATGGTCATTCTATGTACATCGGAGATACGAAATCAATTTAAATAATTAATCATACACCATAAGGATAACACACACACACACACACACACGCTAGAAAACAAAGCATGTCGTGTGCAAACCCCTCATTTGCATGAAGTTACTGAAAGGAATATACGGTAATGAGAAGTTACTGGCCGGAACATGCAATGGGGAAAACAATGTCTCAGGTATAATCATAACCTATGTTAATCAAACTAAAAGCCAAAGAAAACCCTCATGGAGGGCAAATTGGCAATGATGCTATCTAAACGTCTTAATGTGAGCAGATTCCATTCCCCTTCAAGTTACGTATGAGTGAATTGAAGGGTAGGCCTGCTGGGCGTGCCACTTGGCCTTGCACGCTGCATATCGTTAACTGCCCGGCTGAGTGGCTCAGACGTTTGAGGCACTGTCTTTTGACCCAACTTGGCAGGTTCGATCCTGGCTCAGTCTGGTGGTATTTGGAGGTGCTCAAATACGTCTGCCTCGTGTCGGTAGATTTCCTGGAAGGTAAAATAACTCCTGCGGGATTAAGTTTAGGTACCTCGGTGTCTCCGGAGAACCTTATTAGTTAGTGAGATGTAAAAACCATTATTATTATCATTATATTGTTAACTCGTAAATCCACTTCTTCCAACTATCCGCTAAAGAAATTTGATAATACATGGGGAAAAGACTACAGAGTTCTTTTTTCCTTTCTTAATCTGTTTACCCTCCAGCGTTGGTTTTTCCCCCGGACTCAGCGAGGGATCCCACCTCTATCGCCTCAAGGGCAGTGTCCTGGAGCGTGAGACATTGGGTCGGGGAATACAACTGCAGAGAATGACCAGTACCTCGCCCAGGCGGCCTCACCTGCTATGCTGAACAGTGGCTTTGGAGGGGATGGGAAGATTGGAAGTGATAGATAAGGAAGAGGGTACCATCCCGGCATTTGCCTGAAGAAGTGGGAAACCACGGAAAACCACTTCGAGGATGGCTGAGGTGGGAATCGAACCCACCTCTACTCAGTTGACCTCCCGAGGCTGAGTGGACCCCGTTTCAGCCCACGTACCACTTTTCAAATTTTGTGGTAGAGCCGGGAATCGAACCCGGGCCTCCGGGGGTGGCAGCAGATCACACTAACCACTACACCGCAGGGGCGGACGACTACTGAGTTACTAAACTAAATTTCATGGAGACTATGGATTTTCAACTTTACAGTATAGCGTTGTGGTTGAAAGGTTCCCCATGCGAATATTACAAGGTACAGTATTTACATTTATGCTTTGCTCTATCATTCCATGCATAGTAAGCTCAAATTCACAAATCGATAGTGAAATACTAACGCTAAATATTCGCATATTTTAATTTTATGTATTTACAATACTCATCATAGACCAAAAAACTTCCATTTCAGATTTAATTGAACATAGATTATTGCATGGTAATCCGTGTGGACATATCCCTTTAAAGCTCTTTATGGATCATACGTAATTTAACATCTTTCATTACGTGAATGTTTGTAATTCACTTCTGAGTGTGATGATTAACTTTATAGCCTCACACTTGAACGTTGAAAATGTGACAGGGAAGATGTTTGTTCATTTTACGCTTTAGTATGTTATTCAGGAGGCAAACACTTTCTTCTCTCCAGAGAAAAGATATTGCGATACAGGCGAGTGGTCAGGTATCGATTGTTGAGGTCGAGACGACGGGCTGGCCTGTGGTTACGACATTAGTCTGAGGATCCAACGGAAGAGAATATGGGCTCACATTTTACGACTTGCACTGAAAGCTGGGTTATGTTTACTACAACACCATATCACTGTTTCGCTGCCAAAGAGTAGCGAAACATGCTGAAGTTAATAATTTCGTGTGTAGGAGACAAGACTAATATATACCAGGACAAAAGACAAGATATATACAACCCGATTTCATTACTGTTTTTGTCCTATTCAGGCGGATTATTCTAAGTCCCGTGATGTACAGGACCGGGCGAGTTAGCCGTGCGGTTAGAGGCGCGCAGCTGTGAGCTTGCATCCGGGAGATAGTGGGATCGAACCGCACTGTCGGCAGACCTGAAAATGGTTTTCCGTGGTTTCCCTTTTTCACACCAGACAAATCCTGGGGTTGTACCTTAATTAAGGCCACGGCCACTTCCTTCCCACTCCTAGCCCTTTCCTGTCCCACCGTCGCCATAAGACCTATCTGTGTCGGTGCGACGTAGGCCTAAAGCAATATAAAAAAGATGTAGGCCTATAGGAAGTGTCACTACCTCTTATCCGAGGGTGCGGTATGTCCTATGATTTTAATCCTAGAAGGCTGGAACGGAATCCTTTCATATACTGCAACTTTTTTCAGTTTGTCCCAGTCGTCGCTGGAGCCTCCCAGGCTTATTTTTGTTTTGGTCAGCGGTTTGAGACCGGATGCTCTTCCTGAAGCCACGTGATTCTTGAAATGAAAATATCGTCCCAAGATCGACCAGGATTCGAACCTCGGCCGGAATATTTTCTCGCAAGAATGTTTACGTGCTGGTAAATCAACTGATACGAGGCTGACGTAGTTGAGCAGCTTCAAATACCACTAGACTGAGCCGAGATCGAAATCGCCAACTTGACCATGTGAACCACTTAGCCCGGCGGATTCCTTTCGGACTCGTGAGTTAAAATGAGGAGTTGCACGATAACTTTTTACAATTTGCTTTACGTTACACCGACACAGATACGTCTTATGGCGACGATGAAATAGGAAAGGGCAAGGAAGCGGCCGTGGCCTTAGTTAAGATACAGTCCCAACATTTGCTTGGAGAAGAAGAGGGGAAACCACGGAAAACCACTTCGAAGATGGATAAGTGAGAATCAAACACCCTCTATTCAGCTGACCTACCAAGACTGAGGGAACCCATTTCCAGCCCTCGTATCACGCTCCAAACTTCGCATTAGAGCTGGGAATCGAACCCGGGCCTCCGGGGGTGGCAGCTAATCACACTAACCACTATACCACAGAGGCGGACAAATATCACATACGTTGGTCGAAATTCGAACCGCACCACAGCCTTGGTCAAGAACATGTAACGGTATCACTCTTGCTTTCACAGCCCCCTACTCCCACCGTGTGTGTGTTCCTGAGAAACGAATTTGCAGCGTCATAGAGTGACATCGTAATCAGTTTCTAACCAAGGCAGCTGCAGTTCAAATCTCGGTGAATGCGAGTTGATTTTATTTTAATGGAGTCCCTTCTTGAGGTTTGGATTCCATGTAAAACTGGAGGTCGCGTGGCTATGACCGCGATATAAAAAACATGTATTGCTAAATATTTGCTTTATTCCAATTTGTTCTCGGACGGCTGTCACGGGAACTATCTTGAGGAATAAATTATCATCTTAAATGCAGGCCTGGTATAATTGAGTGCTGAGAAACAAGGGAAGGAGAAAGAAAGCCATCGAAAGGAAGTATGAATGGAGTTATTTGTTTAACGTCCCTTCACTTGCTACTTCTTCGACAGTAGTTTTACTATTATTTTTATTATTATTACCGTGAAAGCCAGTGGCACGGAAATGTCGTATTTAAACACACTGGAATACCATCGACTTCAACTGGGATCGAACCCGTTATCTTGTGAACAATTACTTACAAACTACACCAGTGAGATTGCCAAGAAGGAAGGAAGGAAGGAAGGAAGGAAGGAAGGAAGGAAGGAAGAAGATCGATGAAAAGAATTCAAGTAACTGCAAATGACAGTGGAGCGCGTAGCTGCTACAGCTCGTCGTGCGTTACGGATTAGCAATAACAGCTAGAGGTGTGGGTGCGAAGAGGTCCACAAAGCAAGTGTGTCAGTGCCAGTAAGACAAGGTCGCGCACTACATCGGGGATGAGAGTTACATCATAATAGTCAGCTGTACTCATCGGATTTGTCATACACAGCACGCAGAGAGTCCAAGAAGAAATTCTCATAGGTCGGCTATGTCAAAGAAAAACAGTACTATAAAAAGGGCAATGATGGTAATGATGGTGATTGTTATTTGATAAGGCCATACAGGTTACAACTCAAAACGGTTCGAGAACCGGCTCAGACCGGTGGTCCTCATCATGCTTTACTGCACAAATTACGATCGTTAAGTCGGAAAACTCTACTCCAATATAGAAATGTGTCCACATTGATGATAGATTTACTAGCACGTAAAAAAACCTCTCATGGAAAAACATTCCGGAACCTCGACGTCTCCTAAGATCGTAAAAGTCGTTAGTCTATATAAGTTATATGAAATAAGAGGTTTTTTTTTTTTTAGGGGCTTTACGTCGCACCGACACAGATAGGTCTTATGGCGACGATGGGATAGGAAAGGCCTAGCAGTTGGAAGGAAGTGGCCGTGGCCTTAATTAAGGTACAGCCCCAGCATTTGCCTGGTGTGAAAATGGGAAACCACGGAAAACCATCTTCAGGGCTGCCGATAGTGGGATTCGAACCTACTATCTCCCGGATGCAAGCTCACAGCCGCGCGCCTCTACGCGCACGGCCAACTCGCCCGGTAATAAGAGTTTTGTCTGTACATTGCTCAGAATTCGAAAAGAATGATATTTTTGTATCGATCATGTCCACAGTAACAAGGAAATGCACTTTTTACTTTTCCGTAATTTTTGTCTGTCTGTCTGTACACGCATCACGAGAAAACGGCTGAAGAGAATTTAATGAAAATCGGTATGTAAAGTCGGAAGATGAGCCACTACAATCTAGGCTATAACTCATTTCATTCACGTTGAGTGAAATGTTAGTTTAGGGGAAGGCTTAAAATTTAATTCTCACATAATTATATTATTAGGGGTCCTGTCGATAAATACTGCATAACTTAAGTTTTATAGAATTAGATTTCCAATCTTTTATGTCTTATACATTTTTAACGTACCGACTATGATAACGCAGATATTCATGAATTTGTATATTTGGTGCAAATATCAACGCCGAGCCACGAGGAATTTAATGAAAATCGGTATATCGAGTCGGGGAAGATTAAACTATAGTCTAAGCTGTAAACAATTTTATTCACCCTGGACGAAATTGTAGTTTAGGGAAGGCGCCAAAAAATCAATTTTTAATTACCTTGTTATTGCTCCTGTCGAAAAGTACTCGTAGCATGCCATTCCTCTGGTTCGTACATTTTCTGATACTGCTGGTACGTAATACACTGGTCCATCATAGTATTCCAGCTATTCCATCCCTACTCTGACGCGCTGTTTTGAATGAGCAGTGTGCACATATACTGTAGAGGCTCACTTAGTAATACTAGAAATGACCTAGTCTAGAATTACAATTTAGGACTATTCCAAATATTAGCAACACCATTCAGTAAATAACTCAAAATTCAACCCTGAAAGGAGCTGTTTCTAAGTGTAGTGAATTGAGATTTTCCGACTCATCGGGTACTCCTAAGAAACATATTAGTAAAAAGACATTGTTTTTGCCCCGGGACTCTCTACTATTCGAACCCCCCCTCCCCGCCGAAAAAAGACGAAGAGTATTCACGGATCACGGCTGTCTGCGGCTTGGTCATTCCAGCTCTGGAACTTTGGACTGTTAGATCGGCAGCGTAGTACTGCTCGTTGAGAAAATGTGTGGTTTTTCATTTGATCGAGTATTTCATAAGAAAGCATTGCTTTTAATCGCGTCATTCCTAATGACGTCATTGTAATGACCTGTGTTCATTTCAGTTGGGAAAACCACAAAGAAAGTCTTTCCGAGCATGTAAAAAGGCAGGTGGAGAGTGTCTGCCATTACAATGAAAACTCCCCAACCTGATTGTGACTGATGGTAGGCAAGCGGGCCTACCGTTACAATCAAAATTCCCAAACCCTGCCCTCATATCAGAGAAGACGTTTGGTGACTTCCCCGTCGCGTTTCTAGGATAACGTTCAGTAAGAGCTATGCAATTTAATACAATGTTGCTCACAAAGTGTACACTACCTAACCTAGAATAATTCTGCATATAATGTAGAATTCCGTAGCGAAGCACGGGTACAACAACTAGTAATATAATATTATTAATATCCTGTTGCAAATCAGTCACGTCACTGCATTTATATATGGTCTTATATAACTTTACGTCGTCAGCGAACAACAAACAACCAGAGGAACGAATCATTCCAGGCAAATCATTAACCATAATGAGAAATAGGAGAGGCCCATGATTGGACCCTTGTGGCACACCAGAAGAACTAACAACATTATGTAAAATTTCACTTTTGAAACAAACAGATTGCTGCCTAAATTTTAAATAGGAACTAAATAGTTGAAGTAATGGTTTAGAAACTCCAAACTGATGCAGCTTTGTCAAAAGAATTTTATGGTCCACCTTATCAAAGGCTTTTCCTAGATCAATGTATATTACATCGGTTCTTCTATTTGTGTCCAATGCATTATAAATCTTTTGAGTAAAACCCAGAACGTTAGTATAATAATGTTATTGGCTTTACGTCGCACTAACTACTTTTACGGTTTTCGGAGACGCCGAGGTGCCGGAATCTAGTAGGATATAAAATCAATAATATTATTACCGAAAAACACACACACATTTATAACAACAGTATTCTAAATTGAACTAAACTTTCTAAAATTTGTTAAATACAAGAAAAGGTGCGATGCTATGCCGTCACTGCCCCAGATAATTTACTCCTAGTCCTGTGGAGACTGACGCCATAAACTACTTCACAGGAAATTCAATACCTCCATCAGGCAAACTCAGACATGGAAGAGGAGCACTTCAGTACATCGGGTTCGGTAACAACCCCACCCCATCCTCTTTAAAGGAGAAAAAAAGTAAATGCGGTCGGCCCTATCAGGCGTCGAAGAAAGAGGGATACTAGTTGGAAGACAAACAAATTGACAACTACGCATTATCACACGTTATAATCGCAACAGTGTTGAGTAGGATAATACCGTATATGAAATTTACGTTCTTAAAACACGTTATTTTTTAGTTCTCTAGCAAGGCTATCCTTTCAAAGCCTACATATATACCATAATTGGCTTTACAAGACGGGTAATGACGCTGCAAGTTAAATTCTAAGCACGATTACATATTTTATAGCAAATTAAACATTTTTGTTTTATTTTCTTGCGATCAACGGTATTTTCTTAAGAAAGAATTCAGCTCTCGGACGAAACTATCTTTGCATTGGTCTGTCTTCAGGCTTATTTTGCTGTACGGGATTGAAAGCTGGGTGGACTCAGGATATCTTATTCGTAAGTAGGAAGCAATAGACATGAAGGTAGCAGGAATTATGTTTGGTAAAAGAAGGTTGGGAAATGGCAAGGAGGTACTAGAGATAAACTGGATATATTATGCGTACTGACCGATTTTGGTAATAGGGTCATGTGAGGTGAAAGGAGGAGAGTGTGTTATCTAGGAGGAAAATGGACGACTTGCAATGTAAGAGAAGCAGAGGGAAACCAAGGCGACAATAGTTGGATGGGGTTTTAACTTCCAATATTGAATTTCTGACAGTATCGGGAATCGAATCCGAGACCCTGAAGACGACAGCTAATAGCACTAACAGATGCGCTTCGGAGGTGGGCAAAGTTTGTAATGATCTAATAGAGGAAGGAGACGAGGAACAAAATGAGGCCACCGAGCTCGATAGGTGCAGTCGCTTAAGTGCGGCCAGTATCCAGTATTCGGGAGATAGTAGGTTCGAACCCCACTGTCGGCAGCCCTGAAGATGGTTTTCCGTGGTTTCCCATTTTCACACCAGGCAAATGCTGGGGCTGTACCTTAATTAAGGCCACGGCCGCTTCCTTCCCACTCCTAACCCTTCCCTGCCCCATCGTCGCCATAAGACCTATCTGTGTCGGTGCGACGTAAAGCAACTAGAAAAATGAGGCCACAGAGCTAGTTGCAAATAGAGTCGCGTAGTTAATTCACAGAGGTTTGCAGACTGAACACTGACAGACATAATAGTCTATAGTGAAGACAGATGTGTGTGTGTATCGTCCGCGAAACTTTTAGTGATACATGGTTTTACGGGGGTGAATAAGGAGGGAGCTACCCCGGTTCCGGTAATACTGCCAACTGAATGGAAATTAAATCTGAATTGAATCGATAGTAGTACCGAGCTCGATAGCTGCAGTCGCTTAAGTGCGGCCAGTATCCAGTATTCGGGAGATCGTGGGTTCGAGCCCCACTGTCGGCAGCCCTGAAGATGGTTTTCCGTGGTTTCCCATTTTCACACCAGGCAAATGCTGGGGCTGTACCTTAATTAAGGCCACGGCCGCTTCCTTCCCACTCCTAAGCCCTTCCTGTCTCATCGTCGCCATAAGACCTATCTGTGTCGGCGCGACGTAAAGCAAATAATAAAAATAATAAAAAAAGAATCGATAGTATGATCGATCGATATGATTTCGTAAACCTTTATTTTCTTAAGCCAACAACTGTGCACACACGCAATACATAACATTTCACGATGTGAATCTTGTTCCTAACATGAATTCTTTGCTGTGCAAACAACAGTACTAGTAGGTAAGTAAAGTGTACGGTAGATGTCTCACGGCGATGCAGAAACGATTCATAGTTTGTGTGTCACAGGTTGCCAATACGAATCTCGAAGATAACCGAGGTCTACCGATTCAGCACTAGGAAGCCTAAGTATCACTAAACGTTTCGCGTACTATACAGTGGCGGCTGGTAGTATCTGAAGCTGGGAGCATACTACATGATGCTTTGCAGGCTTAGGCTCGTCCCTGCTGAGGTACATTGCGCCGCGCTGTCCGCTAGGGAGTTGCCGTAGGAAAGCAAACCCCCTGAGTTCGATACGAAGCCAGTAGCATTTTTTGGTCCGTTACGAAGCATTAGTACAGCGAAAGATGGTTGATTTTAACATATTTTCGAATACATGTTAGGTTTATTAAACTAAAACATTAGAATAGGGCCTCTCAAACGTCCAAAATCTAACGCGTGCAAATCGAGGCGCAAGAGCTCCGTGCACTGTGCATCGGTCCCGCTCGGCTCTGTCCAAAGCTTCGTCTCTGGGCTACTCGGCTAAGCTCGGCTAAACTCGACTCAACTCGGCTCGGATTTGGAGAGCTACGGAGCAAGTGAGGAAGAGGGAGACGGCCGGAGCGAGACAGACAGCGCTCTTGCTCTAAATTGAGGAGTGGGGGTCTGCACTCTGGTCTTTTGCACCGTGCACAGTGCATGCACCAAGCGCATGCACCCTGAGAGGCCCTGCGATTAGAAGAAAAGACGAAGATGAAGTGCAATATTATTAGGAGTTGTGCAAACCTGCAACAATACCAAGCACCGCCCATTTATGTAGGTACGTACTTGAAATATGCCTCTTTCTCTCTCTTTCCTATTACTTTTCCGACCACTTTTTCATCAACTCTTGCTCTTTTCTGATCCCAACGGTGCATTTATACGCAAGTTCAAGTGACTTAACTAACCTAATCCCATGGTACTACAGCCCTGAAGGGCCTTGTCCTACCAAGCGACCGCTGCTCAGCCCGAAGGCCTGCAGATTACGAGGTGTCGTGTGGTCAGCACGAAGAATCCTCTTGGCCGTTATTTTTGGCTTTCTGGACCGGGTATTTTACTCTTACCGCATTTTATAATCTATTTCATTTTTAAGTCGAACCCTCACCCTCTGCAGGTCTGGATTTCTTCTTCCTCTGATAATTTTAAGAAGGGCTAATCATCCAACTGTTTAGTCCTACCACTCTCCATAAAATTCTCACTGTTGGGTCAGGTAGCTGTGAGCTTACATTCGGGGGATATTTGGTTCGAACCCCACTGTCAGCAGCCCTGAGATGATTTTCCGTGGTTTCCCATTTTAACACCAGGCAAATGCTTGGGCTATTCCTTAATTAAGGCGACGGTCGCTTCCGTCACACTCCTGGCCCTTTACTACTATTCCATCGCCGCCATAAGACCTCTCTGTGTCGGTGCGACGTAAAGCAAATTGAGAAGGAAAAAAACTCACTGTTTTCTAGAAACCTGTTCTCTTACCGCTAAGCGGTTCGGCTCGCATAGCTGTAAGCTTACAATCTGGAGATGGTGGGTTCGAAAGGTTTGGCGAGGTTTCTCATTCTCACACCAGGCAAATGCCGGGGTTCTACCTTAATTAAGGTCTCGATCACTACTTTCCCATCCTTGAGTCGCCGAAAACCTTCTATTTGTTAGACGTTAAATCACAAATAAAAAATAAGTCCTGTTACTTTTGTTAGTGGTTTAACGTCGCACGAACACGTCAAAGGTATTCGGAGACGGAATGATGGGAAAGAGCTAGGATTCGGAAGATAGTGTTCGTGGTCTTAAGGTATAACCCCAGTTTTTGCATGGTGTTAAAATGGGAAGCCACGGAAACCATCTTCAGGGCTGCCGATGGTTTGATTCGAACTCACCATCTCCCGAATGCAAGCTCACAGTTACGCGATTTTAACCGCACGGCCAACTCGCTCGGTAAAGCTACGTGAAATGCCACCTGTAACATCTTATATTACATGGGATCGAGGACGTCGAGTAACTGGATACAGAAGGAAGTCGTGGCTGAATGACCTCGAGGAACGGACAGGCGTCCCCTATCCACAACATTATCACCTGGGACAAGATTGAAGATCGTTTACCACTGTGGCAGCAACGTCTGGAGGACCAGAAGAAGAGAATGGACATTCACTGTTGTACGCGTAGGTTTACAGTCGCTTAGAAAAGAATAAGGACACTAAGCAATTTTTTTTTTGTTTTTGCAAATTGCACAGAAAAATCTATTAAAAAGAAATTGCAAAAAGTCTCGAAAATGTTAAACAGAATTCCGTATACATTTAGTAGTCAATGTGACCACCACGAGCCTTCCTGTAAGCATCAACATGTTGTGGCATACTGTCAATCAGGGCTCGGCACTGATTCCTGTTAATGGTACGCCAGAGCTTAACAAGTTGATGCTTCATTATCCTCCATGTTTTGGGGCTTTCTTTTCTGAATTCTGGCTGCTATGGAGTTCCACACGTTATCTATCGGGTTTAGGTCGGGGGACGTAGCATTCCAGGGTAGGACCTCGACATCTTGTTTTTGGAACCATGCCAACGTAGCCTTGGACTAGTGACTTGGCGCGTTATCTTGTTGGAACAAGAAATTCTCACCCATTAGTCCATTAACTGATCATAACATAACCTCTTCCATAGTATCACAATATTGAGTGGAATTCATGGTTCCATCAACAAGCTTGATATCTCCTGTCGTGGTGAAGTTTTGTTAGGTCGTCCAGATCTGTCCAGATCGCTTTACGAGTAAATTCCTTTCCGATTTGTTTCACGCAAGTTTTGCTCACTTTTAACTCCTTTCCTATGCTCCGAAGAGACTGACCAGCCTTATCGTAAGTTATGATCTTCATTTCCGTGTTGACGTTTAACAAATAATATAGAGTTTGAGGGATGTTCCACCATTCAACATATTTAATATATTTTTGCAATGCGTTGAATGGTGGAACACCCCTCAAACTATATATTATTTGGCCAGCCTTATGCATGCTAATAATCACCCATTACACACTTTCACTGACACTGGCACGGGGCATATTGCAAAACATAGACCGAAACAATCTAAGAAGTTATAAAACCGTAACTAAGCAACAGTGACTCACTGATGGACTATTGAAAGTTCATTGTTGTCTTCAACTGTTGGGTAGGCGGGAATGAATACGTATTATGATTAGGGCTGAGCTATATCAAGTCAAAGAGGCCGGAAATTTTAATTATTTTAGGACCGTGGATAATTCATGATTTGTCCTTAATTTGACCTTTCAAAAATTAGACGTTTCAAGGCAGCTAGGTCAAGCAAAACTAGTTTTAGAATAAACTTGACTTCTAATGCTGAACTCTTTCGGGTAGAGCTGCATTTTTACCAAAAATGAAAATTGTACCTCAATTGGTGGGCAAGTTATTTACTTTTTATATTAAAATAATTTGTAAATTCTATGCACACATTAAAACACAACATAATCTATAACTTTAAGACCAAGAGAATTCTAGTTTTCACCAATACGATTCAGTTTTAATTCAAATAACACCATACTTATCACAAGATTAGATATTAGAAAAGTATAAGGGCAGATGACCATCTACAAGGAGGTATCTTTATACTTTTCTAAGCCACTGTAATTCTCACCCTGAAGGCTGGTAGTCCTCAACCCGAAGGGCCGTTGGATCTCCAACAGTGCCATAAACAGCAGTGACAGAAAGCCTGCGTGTCGTTTTCTAGGCGCATTAAAGAACTCAGGAGTGAACTCATTTCCCATTGTTGTCTTCACTGAACGAGACAGTGACCTTCACACTCTCCAATCCAAGAAGAAAATTGAGATAAGTCAGTGAAAGTTACAAACTCGTTCTACCGCATACGAGAGGACATAATGCACTATCAGCACTAACTCGTTACAGACGGATCTGGGCTTCTTGTTTGGGGCACCAGTCCATAGACTAGGTTAATGCAGCTCCTCTATCCTGAGTTAACCTGAGCTAATCCTTTTATTTCGTGCATTTATTCTAATCTGTTTGTAATATTCATGCCCTGATCTATCTCTGTTGCTCTTACCAGTTACACTTCCCATGAAAACTAACTGAACTCAAGACGTGTCTCATCAAATCTTTTACCGGGCGAGTTGGCCGTGCGTGTAGAGGCGCGCGGCTGTGAGCTTGCATCCGGGAGATAGTAGGTTCGAATCCCACTATCGGCAGCCCTGAAAATGGTTTTCCGTGGTTTCCCATTTTCACACCAGGCAAATGCTGGGGCTGTACCTTAATTAAGGCCACGGCCGCTTCCTTCCAACTCCTAGGCCTTTCCTATCCCATCGTCGCCATAAGACCTATCTGTGTCGGTGCGACGTAAAGCCCGTAGCAAAAAAAAAAAAAAAAAAATCAAATCTTTTTCTCCCTTGAATGACTTGTTTTTCTTTCAGGAAGGGCGTCCGGCCGTAAAACAAGGCCAGATCCACATGTGCGACACAGTTCCCACCCGCGACCCCACAGATGTGGGAAAAGCGGTAAAAGAAGAAGGAAATTATGTATTGTATATACTGTATAATGTGATGCTTTGGACGCGAATAAATACATAAATAAATATTAATATTTTTATTATTGCTATATTATTTGTGATGTATGCATTTGAAATTATAAGTTATATAGATGCACTGTATACTTTTCTAGTGGTTAAGTGTAAGAGAAAGCCTTGATCCCTAACTTTGCCACCAATAAAAACATTACCGGGCGAGTTGGGCGTGCGGTTGAGGGCCCGAAGCTGTGGGCTTACATCCGGGAGATAGTGGGTTCGAATCCCACTGCCCGCAGCCCTGAAGATGGTTTTCCGTGGTTTCCCCATTTTCACACCAGGCAAATGCTGGGGCTGTACCTTAATTAAGGCCAACTCCTAGCCCTTTCCTATCCCATCGTCTCCATACGACCTATCTGTATAAGACCTATCAGAGCGACGTAAAGCCACTAACAAAAAAGGTCATTTATCTATCGATCTGTCTATCTCTCTCAGCACCACTGTACTACTATTACTACTACTACTACTACTACTACTACTAAAACGTTTTCATTCTTCCCTTGAAGAGGGAGGCGGGCCTCTTAGACGGCGACGTCGTCTCTCAGGCCGGGAGATTTATTACGGTGAAGGAGATGCTCGGAGAAGGTGAGCGGATTGGCGGCCGTGGCCTATACTAGGAACTGTCCCGGCATTCGCCTTAGTGGAGGAGAATGGAAAACCACGTAAAAGCATTCTCAGGACAGCCGACGGCTGAGACCAGCCGTGAGGTCCAGCCCTGTCCCGTCTCCCGAATACAGATGCGTAGAGCCACGGTAGAGCCGTGGCCACCCCTCCTCTGCTCGGTTAGCCGGTCAGAGTGCAAACCTGCTGCATCACGGGCCAGCCGCGGCCAACTATGGGCCGAAACCTATTCTGCATCTACCGACCCACCGCTCACTAGCTCCCACTGTGCGTCAGCGGCAGAGTGTCGACCTCAGATTCGCACAATCGCGAATTTGAAACCGGCAGATGTAGTCGAAATTTAGAAGGACGTGAAAAAAAAAAAAGTCAATTTCACACTCCATGCCGTACGATGTCGGTATATAAAATATCTCGTAGTGTTTAACCGTGAAAAAAAATTAAAACACAGTTATAGATCACCAAAGGGAGATCCGGTGTAATTCGCCATCTGGTAGAGTAAAACAGAACGTCGAAACTGACACTCAGGCCGAAAAGATGGCGTCAAATTAAAACTGCCTGCACACGGTAGCTGAGGCCATAAATAATTATTACTATTAATATTATTATTATAAGGCAATTACGAAATCTACATGCAGATCTACTGTAAGTTCCTGTTTACTTTACATTGCTAGTGCGCACACGCGCAGCTATGCCCTGGACTTCTTCCTCCGATGTTCTCGGCGCTTGCAGCTGAAAGTGAAAGTGATGACTGGTTGTAGTACACTAGTGTTGACTTGACGTAATGAGCGGCGTGGGCGGGGCAACAGGTTTGAGTGCACTTGACCGCTATTCTAGTACAGTAGTTAATGAGCCAGTTCAGCCGCGTTGAGTAACTCACAGCATGACACACTCGTAGTTCCATAACAATCAATACTCACAATGCCCTCAGCCCTACATTAGTGATTCTTAAAACAGTGGAGCGTGATGTCTCTTCAGGAACCCTTAAGACATTTCAAGCCATAAGTTCGGTAATACAGTATACTTGATTCCAAACAAGTGCGGCCAGTATCCAGTATTCGTGAGATAGTAGGTTCGAACCCCACTGTTGGCAGCCCTGAAGATGGTTTTCCGTGGTTTCCCATTTTCACACCAGGCAAATGTTGGGGCTGTACCTTAATTAAGGCCACGGCCGGTTCCTTCCCACTCCTAGCCCTTTCCTATCCCATCGCCGCCATAAGACCTATCTGTGTCGGTGGGACGAAAAAAAAAAAAAAAAAAAAAAAAAAAAAAAAAAAAAAAAAAAAAAAAGTTGGCCAGCCAGTTGTTTTCAAAATTCTTAGCACTGCGGATCCTCTTTCCATGGCTCCTCAAAGTCATCACCGTAATAATGGGCAGATTAGGTTTTGAGGTTAACGTAAAAACAATAGAAAAAAATATGATGACACTGAATGCGAAGCAAGGATTGCTCTTTCATCACTGCTTCCCGATGCATTATTTTACAAGTTTTTTGCGTCGCACGACATTGATAGGTCTTATGGCAACGATGAGATAGGAAAGAGCTACGAGAGGGAAGGAAGCGGCCGTGGCCTGAATTAAGGTACAGCCCCAGCATTTACCTAGTGTGGAAATGGGAAACCACGGAAAACCATCTTCAGAGCTGTCGACAGTGGGGTTCGAACCCACTATCTCCAGAATGCAAGCTCGCAGCTGCGCGACCCTAACCGCACGGCCAACTCGCTCAGTCAACAAGAATTATCCGGATGTCTTTTCCTCTTCAAGATACCTTCGAAGTTTAGCACGTTTTATACATTCGTACAGGAGTACTGAAGTTGCTGTTGTTAGTTGCTGAAGGCTGCACATATTCATGACAATGTTTCCTTGATTTCTGTTTTTTACTGGAACATCTCGAGAAGAAGTTGAATTAGAGGACGCACTTCCCAACAGCCTATCAGTGTCAACATACTGCATTTATCGGTAATATGTATTATAGTCCGCCTCTCTGGTGTAATGGTTAGTGTGATTAGCTGCCACCCCCGGAGGCCCGGGTTTGGTTCCCGGCTCTGCCACGAAATTGGAAAAGTGGTACGAGTGCTGGAACGGGGTCCACTCAGCCTCGGGAGGTCAACTGAGTTGAGGTGGTTTCGATTCCCACCTCAGCCATCCTGGAAGTGGTTTTCCGTGGTTTCCCACTTCTCTTCCAGGCAAATGCCGGCATGGTACCTAACTTAAGGCCACGGCCTATTCCTTCCCTCTTCCTTGTTTATCCCTTCCAATCATCCCGTCCCCCCGCAAGGCCATGTTCATCATAGCAGGTGAGGCCACCTGGGTGAGGTCAAACTCCCCAGTTGTATCACCGACCCAGAGTCTGAAGCTCCACGATACTACCCTTGAGGCGGTAGAGGTGGGATCCCTCGCTGAGCCCGAGGGAAAAGCCGACCCTGAAAGGTAAGCAGATAACGAAGAAGAAGAAGAAGAAGAAGAAGAAGAAGAAGAAGAAGAAGAAGAAGAAGTTCACTGAAAACTTAAAAATAATAATAATAATAATAATAAAAGGCACACTCTTTGTTCATTCAGCTAAAACGAAACGTAGCGAACCTTTACCATAATATTTGTGAACGTATCCTTATCAACGTTGGTCGGTCCACATGGGGCAGGGAGGGCTCATGGCACGTAATTACTCTTCTGCAGCACTGAAGATTCACGTTGGCGTTCTTTTACAAATGTATGTGCCTTTAGGAAACATCAGTCGATGTATATAGTTTCAACCCTATTCTCTGTTAGCCAGACTTGCAGTCCTTCGAGTCTGATGGTGAGTGGCCGTCACTGATCCTATCACAGAGCCTAATGATACTGTGCTATAGTGTCTTAAAACAGACCAAGAAAGTTGGTTAAGCGGTTTGAGTCACGTACCAGTGAGCCTGAATCCGGGAGATAAGTTACTGTAGTTGGTTCGTACCGCACCGCTGACAGTTCTGGAAATGTTTTTTCCGTGGTTTTCCATTTTCGTACTAGGCAAATGCTCAGGCTGTACCTTAATTAAGATCTTGGTCACTTCCTTCTCAGCCCTTGCCATGACCTTCCCCATTGTCAACAGAAACACGTGTTAGTACGCCGTTAAATCGCTAGCAAAAGGAAAATGCTACTAAGGATCGTGACGAGGAGGTCTGAAAAGTGACAAAAGATCTGAGTTGGTGCAATTTAAAACACATGAAAAATTATGTCTTAAAATAGCAAAGGTCTTCAGATGAAACCAACTGAATGTACAGTATTGCTTTGGTTTGGTATGGTACCACACCACTGTATGCTGTCGCCTGACCATACCACTAACGTCGTACATCTCTGTGTTCTTTTTTCAGTCTACCTACAGATCCAGGTTTTATCACAAGGAGTACTGACTGTAACATCGACTGGAGTTGTGTGACCTGGTAGCGAGAGCGAAATGTCACAAAGACAGAACAACGAGATTATTAACAGCTCGTTACGCCCATCGAAGGAGGTAGAATTCCCACATCTCGAAGAATGGATGCATTTGGTAAGGAACATATAAAGCTTTACCAGATAGAAATACAAAAAGGCTCCCTAGATCTCACGAACCTAGAGCCATCAAAGCCAGAAGAGGAGAATATCGGACAAAAGGTCCAACGAGACATCTGATACATCAGTTGATGTGCGTCCAGAAATAGAACATTCATAAGAATATACAAACATTTCTTATTAAAGTGAAATTGTCGTGAGTATGATATGCTGATCAAATCCCCACAAAACAAATTTAAACTTTCCTTGCACATTTTCCTCGGAACCACAGTGACACTCCTCCGCAAGACAATTACTTTTCTACTGTTTGTTATTCTGAAGTATTATTGCCAATTGATGTAATAAAACTCACCTGGATATTGACGAGATTATTTGAAGAGAAGTTCTGCCTTCGGCACCTCATGCAGCAAAGCTCCTCTGAAACACAGAAATGAAGGCATGTCTCAGAATTCACTTACTTTTCCGTGTCATCATACCACCATATATTCATTACAGGTATTGTGTATTGTAGTCTAGATACTAGAGAAAAGTACTGTTTTTATTTATTTTTTATGGCGTGTGGCCTCCGGAGAGGCCTGGTACAGGTCTTTCGAGTTGACGCCGTATAGGCGATCTGAGCATCTGTGAGGATGGGGCCCTACTTCAGGATGATTTCCAATGCTTAAGACAACACACACACACAGCCCCGAACCATCGAAATGAACCAGTTAAGGTTAAAATCCCCGACCCTGCCGGGAATCGGACCCAGAACCCCCCTGGACCAAAGGCCAGCATGCTAACCACTTAGCCATGGAGCCGGACATTGTCTGGCGATGTAGTTTAACGAGATAATTATACCCACTCCCAGATGTAGAATCGGCACTGCAAGAAGTGTGTCTCTGAAACTAAAACATCTTTTGTGCAACCATGACGTCTGATTAAGCTCGTGGTCGTGTCGTGAAGTAGGCCTGTTACGTATTATCACTGGTGCTTTAAGGTGTCGAAGTATAAACACTCAACACTTCGTCAATGAACCGACTGCAGGTCTTATGCGTCAGAACAAGGTAACATTTTTGTTTTTCCACCAGGAGAGCACAAAGAGTACTTTTTCTTTTCACTCCGTACCCTGAAGGGGTGCAGCGAGCCACGCAGAGGGTGGCGCTCTCTCTATATTATGATCCGAGGTGCAGTGAAGGAGGAAGGAGAAGGGATCGGCTGCGGCCGATAAACAAGAACTATCCCACCATTTCCTGGAAGTGAGAACGGGAAACCACAGAAAACCATTCTCAGGACAGCCGACGGTGGGTTTTTTAATCCACCGCCTACCGACTGCAGAGCTGTTCAGGTGTAGCCACTCCGCTCGGTGGAGTCCTTTGTGTCGTTATATCCAAATGGGGTATAAAGTCATCATGTTATTGTTTATGATGTGATTCATTTCATCAAAATAGATACAAAAACAACACTGATTACCTATCTATACACTATATATAAAATACCTAATCCTGTCATTCACGGCGATATTGAGAAAACGAGGTTTCAACAGCTGAAATTGATACCAGTTATAGACTGATGTCTTGTCTTCTTTACAACAAAAATACGATGAACATCTCACGACCACCACTTTCGTATTTTTTAAAAGAAAAATGTCCGCTTCTGTGGTGTAATGGTTAATGTGATTAGCTGCCATCCCTGAAGACCCAGGTTCGATTCCCGGCTCTGCCACGAAATTTGAAAAGTGATACGACGGCTGGAACGAGGTCCGCTCAGCCTCGGGAGGTCAACTGAGTAGATGTGGGTTCGATTTCCACCTCAGCCATCCTCGAAGTGGTTTTCCGTTGATTCCCAATTTTCCTCCAGGTAAATGCCGGGATGCTAACTAACTTAAGGCCACGGCCGCTTCCTTTCCTCTTCTTTGTCTACCCCTTCTAATCTTCCCATCCCCTCACAAGGCTCCTGTTCAGCATAGCAGGTGAGGCAGCCTGACCGAGATACTGGTCCTCCTGCGCAGTTGTATCCAACTGCCCCAAAGTCTTACGGCTCTAGGGCACTGCCCTTGAGGTGGGATCCCTCGCTGATTCCGAGGGAAAAACCAAACCTGGAGGGTAAACTGATTAAGAAAGAAAGAAAGAAAGAAAGAAAGAAAGAAAGAAAGAAAGAAAAAGACAAATACTCTACATTTCTATCAGCGAAGTCGTCGCATATTCGCCATGATGACGTAGGTATATCTATCGACGTGATGCCAAAATGCGTACATCCTGGCTTCTGTTGCACTTCACAGATATGTTTGAGAGATTTAAACTGATACCAGTTGAGAGTTACAAGAACACTGCAGTGACGAACATCATACTTGAACTGTCAGTGAAAAATGCCATCGTTCATTCTGGTTTTATCTCTATCCATAAGCACCGCGAAGAGCATTCTACTTGGTGGCCATGGTCGTTAGCACGTAAGTCTACGTTCTCTGACACCACGATCAGTATGTTCGAGTTCCGTTCGTTGAATATATTTTTACCAACATAATGTTGGCCGGCAGGATAGGGGAGGTAGTGTTATAGAATTTCTGATGACCCGCACGCGTGCCAAAAGCCTGGATTAAATTCCAAACCTCTCCGCAGACTCTAAGACTCTAAGTAACTCAGCCAAACCTTCAATTAAGTGATTACCTTTCAGTTAATAAGAGTGAAAGAGCAATGAGTATCGGTGTAGAAAAGTAGAAACAATAAGTTAACGCTTAAAGCCCAGGACATCATATCATTCGCAACCCAAATGTCAGGAGTCCAATTCTTACAGCACAGGATAATCTGGAGATTTCTGCACTTTCCCGCCAGTTTTGAAACATTCTGGTAGAATGCACAAAACCGTGCCTCTACCGGTTATCATCATCATCATGAAAATGAAAATCCGCAGCCTGTTTGCAGTCCTTCGACCATGTCAGGAATGGAATGAATGAAGCCCTATGTAGCGGCGAGGATAGGAATTGTGCCGACTGCCGAAGCCTGTCGCACTCCTCTGGGGCAATGATTAATGAATGACAGATGAAATGAAGTGATAGTGGAGAGTGTTGCTGGAATGAAAGATGACAGGGAAAACCCGGAGAAAACCTGTCCCACCTCCGCTTTGTCCAGCACAAATCTCTCATGGAGCGACCGGGATTCGAACCACGGAATCCAGCGGTGAGAGGCCCACACGCTGCCGCCTGAGCCACGGAGACTACTATCACCATCATAAAATGACCAAATATTATATCATGAATAATTATTAGTCGACTGATGAAGTCGATCCGACCATTGTACGACGAGGGACTGACGCAACTGATGAACAATATTTATACAATATTGTCAAAATAAAAACTATTTGATGGTAATCAAATACCCTCTAATCTACACAGCGGTTTAACAATTAGGTTAGCTTGAGCTTTAGGGTTACTGACGTCTCTCTACAGCAGGTTCTCAAACTTTTCTATCATTGTACCCTTCACTCAAGCTAAAGGTTGAATGTACCCCTTCCCTAAATGATGGGGCTTAAAAATATGAGCACCTGGAAAGTTATTAAGGTAGGTTTTTATTGATTAAAACATTTCTTTCAAATGCTCTCTCTAAACAATAAGACTAGGTCGTGAAAGGAAATTCAGTTTATAACACATCAAAAGTTGTTTTAAAAAGTCTGTGTCTGTATCAAATATTATCCAATGGTAGTAAAATAACACATCGTTTTCTGTTTGTATGTTTACAAACCACTAGATGCAAGCCTAAAAACAATTTAAACTCGCGTCTCTATTTCACATGAAAGTGAAAACAAACGGTTGACGTTAAATATATTTCTTAGTTTTAAATTCTCACTGTTGTTGAAATCATACTTAACGTCGTAACAGTCACTGAAATGCTATGAAATAATTGTAAAGGCCTACCAACAATTGCATGTTAAGTTTTCCAACTTCGAAATGTCACGGCCATCATAAACACTTGCTACATTGGTAAATGACAAATATTTTGTAGACTGTGAAAGAATCGAGAACGGCCTTCTCCAACTTTATGTGTATTGAATTAAAGTAAATATTTTCGCTTTCTCTGATTTTTTTTCCTTCACATTTTCCCCTGAAAGCTGCTCGCATATCCCTAGGGGTACACGTGCTACACTTTGAGAAGCAATGGTCTAGACGATACTTACGATGCACTAAGTGAGTCTGCGTCAAAATCCAGGCCCTAGACTGCACGGTAAAACTGTGCAGAAACCTTAGTCTGAGGAAGCAGACATAAAGTCTCCTCCTTAAAGCCTGCAGTCCTGCGTGGGTAATACCCGGTTCTGCATTCTAGATAGTAGTGAAGTGCATTCTAGGGTGGATTCAATTATTGAGTGCTGCCTTAATAAATTGGTGTGCGTGAGACGCTCAGTGACGTCTCCCTGACAATTATCACTTTGCACAACCACTACACATAAACTCTGCTGTCTGACAGGTCAGGGTTTAAGACTCGTCACAGAAGATAAATAGCCTTAACCGTGTCAAATGGCTGTACAGGTTCATGCCGGCCTTGGGTTACGAAGTAGATGCATTAGTGGCAATATTCCCATCTGTACACAAAACATAACTAATTATAATTGATTATTGTCTTATCTCCTCGAATGTTCAACATCTACGGTGAATACTTCATCAGAAAACCACGAGATGCATTGGTTGCAGGATTTTCAATTGGCGGAGAAGAACGAACGACTTTTGCTTTGCTGATGATACCGTTCTTCTTGTCAACAGTGAGTCAGAACTCGTAGACATGCTGGACAGAATAAAATGTCAGCCTATAATACGGATTAAAGATCATTTTAGCGAACTCGAAGGTTATGGTAATTGATCGAGGAAATAAGGCTCATTTCACAGAAGAGGGATTACAAGTTTGTTTACTTCGAAACACTGTAAAAACGTTTCAGGAAGTTCAGAGAAATAGAAGGAGCAATGCCCTTGGAAAAGTCACCAAGAGTAAGCTCTAAAAACTCTGCAAAATAGAGCTATCACAAATGACACAAAGGTTCGTCTTGTGGAGACAGTTCTTTTCTCTGTCTTCTTCAATGGGCGCGAGACATTAACTATCAAGATAAACGATAACAATAATACTGACTCCTTTGAAATAGGATACAGAGGGACGGACAAACGCGCCAATATTTAAATCTTACAAGAACTTAAAATACCAAAAGGATTAACTGCTTAGTTTTACGAGGGAATACTGCAGTTCTTTGGTCAGGTGAGGAGACGAGATGGACAGAACATCAAAAATATTACTGAACAGGGTAAGTTCGACGGCAACCGACCGCGCGGAAGGAAAGTTTGTTGATGGATAGAACAACTAAAGATCACTGCAGAATCCCTTCGGATGAGAATAAAAGATTGAAATGGATGGCGTAATTAAAATACATCAAGAACAGAACACGTTCATGGGGTCACTACATTCAGGAATGAGTAATGGCTACGATGATCATAAAATACGAAGGGCGTAGTATATTATTTCCACTTATTCTTTTCTACATTACACATCAGTTGTTACGTCCACCTTCTCAACATAATCTCCTTGTAACTGTATGCACTTTTGCCATCGATGTGTCAGTCTCTCCAGACCTTACTGAAATCGTTCTTTCGGAGTGCTGCGAACCCATGCCTTGACAGCTGCGTCCAGTTCTGCAAAATCAGCAAAACGGCGACCACGCAGAGGTTTCTTCATGTTCCCGAACAGGTGATAATCACTTGGTGTCAAGTCAGGAGGGTATGAGGGGTGTGGCAGCACCGTGAATCCCATTTGGTCAATGGCAGCTGTGGTCTCTCGGCTAGTGTGGGGCCGGTCATTGTCATGTTGCAGAAGCACACCTTTAGCCCATTTTCCTGGCCGCTTAGTTTGAATGGCATGACGTAAGCGCTTAAGGGTTAACACATGTGCTGCACTGTTAATTGTGGCCGCAACTTCCAGCCAGTCAATAAGGATGATGCCCTTTGTGTCCCAGAACATTGTCGTCATTCGCTTGCCAACTGATGGCACTGTTCAACATTTCTTTGGCGGTGGATTGCCCCTGTGCTTCCATTGCATCGATTGTGGTTTCGTTTGTGGCTCATGGTAATGGAGCCATGTCTCATCACCAGTCACAAGCCTAGCCATGAAATTGGCTGGATCTTGATCATGGCGTTGCAAAAGTTCTGCACACGTCCACACGCCTTTGATCTGCGTCTGCAGACAAGAGTCTAGACACCCACGTGGATGACACCTTCCCCAACTGTAAGTGGCCGTGCACGATCCGCTGCAGGGTGTTTCGGCTAATTTCCGTGGCTGCCTTCATTTCCGTAAATGTAATGCATTTGTTTCCTTGGATGGGCTGTTCGACCCGGGCAATGTTGGCTGGTGTTGACACTGTCACATTCCTTCCAGAACTGGTTCCCCTGTCCACCGATGTGCTCCCTGTTTTCCAACCTTCCACCCACTTGTAAACTGTTTTCCGTGACGGCGCATGTTCTCCACAAACTGCCACCTAGTGCCAATGAATTTCTACAGTGGTCAAGCCTTCTTTCCATAGGAACCAAGTCGTATAGCTCTGTCCCTGATAGTTGCTTTCCATGTTGTCTGCTCCTACGCTGACAGTGTTGTTAATGAAATGGCTATGACGAGTGCATTCGTTGGGCTCTGTTCGTGTGCTGCTACCAAACGTTGGAACAAGGCACTAGTTACATGTCACCATCTTCAAAAGTGAAATGTGAACATACCCGAACGTACATAAGATAAAGTGTAAAACAATATAGTATGCCCCTCGTACAATAAAACGAGACATAAATATTCCTAAAATATCTTACATTTGAATAAAATAATTGCTTTTGCCAACGAGCTAGAATAACATAGAGGGGCTGTATGCCTGACATCAGCGCTCCCTGCGGAAGCAAGTTGATAAAGGGCAGCCATGTTAACGGTTGTCAAAACAAAGCGAGTTGGAGCGAGAACATGGGTTGAGATGACAGGGAAAATGTGCATGGCAATTTAATTTCGTAAGTTTTCGTAAGTTTTCAAGAAGTGAAAAGATAAATTCTCGCTTTCAAGAATGCTAGCCGTATGCTCAGTGTATGGTTGTACTAATCGGAGTAATAAAACCAAGGATATATCGTATTTTAAATCAGCATTACTGAATGATAGGCGAGATCACTTTTTGTAATTTCTGTTTGTAATTAAATGCATCTTAATGCTTACACAGCGGAAGTACTGATAGCCACGGTAATTATTTATCGGATTATATTTCAGATTTCCTTTAAAGAACAAGGGATTGACGGAACAATAGGTTGTGAGGACGAAAAGATAAAAATGGTATTCCAACAAATACAGTCGCTTACGCTCTGTACATTTCGAAGATAAGTACCTGTATGAAACAAATGACCAACGGCGGTTACTGGCAAATGCCGTTCTAACCCTACTCAGTTTTCCTTGACATTTACAAACAAAGAAAATGGAGCGCCTACCGCCAAGGAAACGTAACCGCGAAAAGTCACCTATTTCGGTCAAACGTACACCAAGCATGGTAATTACAGCATTTTACTGATATTTGTGAAATTTATGCAACCTTTATTGGAGATGTCAGTTGCATTGGTATTTAAAACTAGGCTACACTTCATAATGGACAACTTTCAACGTTAGCTTTCAGCTAGTAACCCCAGTATGATATGGTAATGGGAAAAAATGATATGCCCCCTATGTTGTAATAAATTATTACAAGAAAAAATTATAGTGGTACAGTACTCATGGACTGTCTCTGTGGTGTAGTGATTACCGTGAGTATAACTGCCACCCCCCGGAGGCCTGGGTTCGATTCCCGCTCTGGCACGAAATTTGAAAAGTGGTACGACGGCTGGAACGGGCTCCACTCAGCTTCGGGAGGTCAACTGAGTAGAGACGGGTTCGACTCCCACCTCAGCCGTCCTCGAACTGGTTTTCCGTGGTTTACCACTTCTCCTCCAGGCAAATGCCGGGATGGTACCTAACGTAAGGCCACGGCCCTTCCTTGCCTCTTCCTTGTCTGTCCCTTCCAAACTTCCCATCTCCCCACAAGGCCCCTGTTCACCATAGCAAGGGCGGCCGGTTGGACGAGTTAGTGGTCGTCCCCCCTGTTGTATCCCCCGACCCAAAGTCCCACGCTCCAGAGCACTGTAGAAGTGGGATCCCTCGCTGAGTCCGAGGGAAAAACCAACCCTGGAGGGTAAACAGATTAAGAAATAAATAAATAAATAAAGGCAGTACTCATGGGGAAGTGATACCTTATAAAATATGATCAGAATGAGGTTGTAAACTATTGTAGGTACCTTTCATTTTAAGGATTTCTGTCATAAATATTTACGTCCACGGTTTTTATTGTAATTTACGCTTAACCACAACAACCAAGCAGGGTAACGCTCTTGTTCCGATTTCGAGGCCTATTCGTATGTAAAATTGCAAAGATTTCGAACTACCCTACAATCAGCTGATCGTGATGTTGGCCTCGTGCCGCAATGTGATAAAGTGGTGGTATTCGCAGTCTATGATTTTTAATGCTTTAAAGCTTTCGGCTAACGGTCTTTAATTCAGCCCAAGTTATTCTAAAGTACGTATTTTCTACACTTTTCTCCATTCAAGAGCCATGCTCCCTTGCTTGTGTGACCACAGGAAACATGGCGGACGTTCGTTCTATTAGCTTCACCCAGGCAACGCTTCCGCCTCTCTATGCTAGTCTAGCTCGTTGGTTTTTGCTTTTAAAAAATAGCATTATTCCACATGAAATATGCAAGGTATACTAGATTGAATTTTGAAGTACCCAAAGACAGCTATATAATTCTACATTGTAACTTGACACATTGAAATATTTGAAGTAGATACCTCTTCATACTGATACTAATCAGATCTGGGTGGCGGCGATTATCGTTCAAAAGGCAATATAACTACAACATTTGTCCGAGAATAATAACAACAATAACTTCATTTTTACGGTTTTCGGAATTTAGTCCCCCAAGAGTTATTTTACGTGCCAGTAAATCTACCGACACGAGTCTGACGTATTTGGGCACCTTCAAATGCCACCGGAGTGAGCCAGGATCGAACCTGCCAAGTTAGGGTTAGAAAGCCAGCCCCTCAACAGTCAACCGTTCTTTCTTGGCCTGGAATTCGGTTGAGATCTGATTTTTTACTATCTTGCAATCTTCAGTATTTCCTTCTTTTTTCTGCCTGTTTCTGAGTTATCCATGGTTTCCTTGACTTCAGATTTATTTCTCCAAGTACATTGTCTGCAGCTCTTTTAATTCCATTCTTTACATCATTACATCCTGAGTCTCCTCCTCCAGTCCTTATCACTTCTTCATTACTTAAACTTTGAACATCTCTTGCCCCCGCCGTTTTTTTTTAACTTCTAAACGCTATTTTGTTAAAAATGAAGCCATGTTTTCCAGTGTTGACTTAGTTAAATGTAGCAAAGGCTTTTCAGTCTGTCAAACACATAGCAAATACAATGTAAATTAAAACACTAAAAGCATATCTGTAAAACACACACTAACATACAAAGAATGACATGTTTCGTTCTACAAGAACATCCTCAGATTCTATCAAATCACTTAAAATAAGCTTATATATGTACAGTATTGTTTACGTAGCGTAAACTTGTCAATGATAGAGAGATGAGTGATAACATGAAACAGTAATGACAAAAAATAAATTATATACAATTATAATATAGTGAAAAACTTACGTATTTATCTAGACTGCCGATGTTAAGTCTGTTGTTATCACTCATCTCTCTATCATTGACAAGTTTACGCTACGTAAACAATACTGTACATATATAAGCTTATTTTAAGTGATTTGATAGAATCTGAGGATGTTCTTGTAGAACGAAACATGTCATTCTTTGTATGTTAGTGTGTGTTTTACAGATATGCTTTTAGTGTTTTAATTTACATTGTATTTGCTATGTGTTTGACAGACTGAAAAGCCTTTGCTACATCTAAACGCTATTTCATTTTAGAGGAACGTTGAATTTTTTGAAAATGACATTACATTTAACCATTACTAGGTTATGGTCCTGAGTTGGTGTGGTATTTGCGAAAACGCTGTCTCATTAGAATATATTCAATTTGAGAACGTCTGATATTTTCAGGCGATTTCCATGTATTTATTCTGTTGAGTACTAAGTGTATTTGTTACAACCATTCTGGTGCTGTTGTTGCCTGGGGTTCTTTCGCCCAGACCAAACTTCGCTATATATATTGAGTTTATGTGTGAGTTATATCTGCATTAAAGTAACCAATTCATTAAAATCATTAAAGTCTCCAATTAAAATGAAGTTTATTTTGTCATGTACTAATTCTATAATCCACCGATTTTCTCATAAATGAACTCTACGTCATCATCGATACCTGCTGATGTTGGGCAGTAAGTCTGCATTATCACTAGATTCATAATTATCAAACGAATATTTACGTGGTAGATGCTGACCACATATTTTTCCACTTCCCGCGGAATATGACAACACCACCATTACTTCTCACTGCCATTGTGAATCACTTCTGAAATTATCTGTGTTTAAATCTCTATGTTCTGGACGCCCTGTTTCGCAAACACCCATGATGCCAATGCCAGTAATCTCCATAGAATTCTTCACTTCTTCCACATTTCTCATTTACAATAATATTCTTACATTGTAGTTCCCTATTCTACAAGTTAACTTCTGTTGTTTGCAAGGACTTCATGTGCTAGTTGCTTTACGTCGCACCGACACAGATAGGTCTTATGGCGACGATGGGACAGGGAAGGGCTAGGAGTGGGAAGGAAGCGGCCGTGGCCTTAATTAAGGTACAGCCCCAGCATTTGCCTGGTGTGAAAATGGGAAACCACGGAAAACCATTTTCAGGGCTGCCGACAGTGGGGTTCGAACCTACTATCTCCCGAATACTGGATACTGGCCGCACTTAAGCGACTGCAGCTATCGAGCTCGGTAGACTTCATGTGATGACGACCTGAGAGACCTTTCAGTTTTTCCCTCCCGTTCCGGAATTTATATCTCGAGGTCCATGATCAGTAACTTAAACATAGTTTAAGACCGTTGTCCACGATTCCATTTCTTGGGAAAGATTCATGCAGTTGTTTCCCCTTGCTTTCTGCACGTTAATTGAAACAGCCGTTCACTACATGGAGAACAGAGGCTGTTCCAGTTATGGATTCCAGAGGCGTTGCCTCTACTCTTTGTCCATCACCATACTAAGAGGATATTTCCATCCAAAGTCGTTGATCCTTATGATTTGTTAAGTAATTCTCGCCGCTCATCGCACGGCGCTACGCTAAGATAATTTAATGCACGTGTATTTTACGCAACACATAATTATTCAGCTTTTAGCACGTGAAGATGTTAAACCTGCTGAAATCTTGCGGAGATTTTGTGCACAGTTCGGCACTGATGTACTTTCGAAGCCTCAAGTACTTGGCACAAGTTATTTCGTGAACGTCTGACAAGAACGTCTAACCACAGTCACGCAAGCATATGGTTCCAGAACCGCCTTTACGCCGCACAACGTTTTGGTGTTCAAGGTCTTCTTTAGGATGACAAAAGAATAATTATTCGTGAAATTAGTGCAGCAAAAGGCAAGAGTGGCCTATTTCCCCAAGAGCTGTAACATTTGGATCCGCCGCATCCTGCTTCTTCAAGATAACGCTGTGTGCCACAATGCTGCTGATGCTGCTGCTACGAAAATCCAAATCCGAAGACTTGCACCAGACAACCCCCTTATAGTCTAGACCTGTCACCATGTGACCACAATTTGCGTGGACGCCACAAATTAGATTTAAAGGGATATACAAGGCGGTACCCGAGGTGATGGATGATGTGGCAGCTAGATGTACACTACGTACCACAACGTGTAGTCACTATTCCACCAGCCTCTGCCATCTTGGCTTGCTGTTTAGGTCAGTGCAAGTGATATCAGACGTGGTCTTATCCTAGTGAGAGAAGTGGTATCTGCTGTGGTGTGATGAGAAATCGCAATGAAATATGGAACAAGAGCACCTTGCTACCCTACGTACTGAACCATCTACGTTTGTTTCTGATACGTCTTTGCTCAGCCTCCAATTTAGGTAGAAGAATGCCATAGCCTTAGTCTCAAAATACGTATTTGACATCAATTTATACACTCTCCGTGGGGGAGAAAACGATTTTCACATGGATACGTATTAGTGAAGGGAGCAGGTGTGGATCGATGGAAGAGTGTTCTGCTATTTAAGCGGCACTATCTGCCTGCATTTCAACAAATCCACCTCACTTCAACTGCTAAGATCGGGTACATGTCAATCCCATCACTCCAAGTGGATTTGACGAAAGTTGCTGTTGTTGGACCTAGATCATCGAGGTGTAAAGCAGAAGGTTATGTGTCTGTGCATTTGGTAATGAAGTGAAAAACTGTTCTTTGTCATTAACTGAAGCTAGGGTTAGGAAGGAAATGAGTGTGATCATTACTGTACAATTTGGTTGGGTTTCAACTAGAGAAGCACAGAAAGCAGTGTTGAGAATTGTCATCAGCACCGAAATTGAACATGATACAAGAAATGGAAGAGCAGATAAGGCATATGCGAAGGCTAGGATATTACAATATACATCAAGAACAAAATTCACTATGGTGGAGGATAAAGATGGTAATATCTTTACAGGCAGCGAAGAGATGTCACAGCGGAGGAAGATCTGTACAGTGGGGATGACACAGTAACCTTGGTAAACTATGTTGAAGGGGAAGACGAAATTAATGAAAGAGTCCATGCACAACTATGAGAGAATCTGAAGTGGCACTGTTGGTTCTGAAGGAGAAGATAGTAACATGTCCTGACAGAGTACCGGCAGAACTTCTGAAGTATGTCGGGGACAGATGAAAAAGCCTCATTTCCAAATAATTACTGCCTGGTACGAAAGAGGAGTGGCCTCTCTTGATTTTGTACAAAGGAAGACGGTATTATTGAATGGACACTGGGAAATTCGAAAAACAAAGATTACAAGCAACGGCGGTGGAAATGGGAAGAAGAATAACACGAACAAATTGGACACAGTAGAAAAGTAACACCCAACCTCTCCGAGAAATAGATGATAAAAGAAGCCTCGTTAAGGAGAATAGTAGAAGGAAGGAGAAAACCGTGGGTCATATATTTAGACACGATGACTTCCTTTGTAGCATTTTCGAAGGAAAAACTGCTGGCAGAAGAGTCTCATTTCAAAATCTTGGCCACCGGAATGAACTGAGGCTCTTATTTAGGACCACAGTCTAACTGCAAAACAGAACACTGTAGTTGAATCGAAACGTCTTAGAATTTAGAACATGAATTATTATTATTATTATTATTATTATTATTATTATTATTATTATTATTATTTCTTGGTTTCGGCCTGCTGTGGACCACGTTATTGCAACCGTTTGCATCCTTGAGCTTTAATTCTTCCCCAGTACTCACGCATTCTCGTTCTGTGAGCCTCCTTTCTTTCATCAGTCCACTTCTTGCCTGTTTCCAACTTTGGCCTTTCATGGAACCTCTTGTATCCCTGGAGCTTTTTCTAGAGAGGAGCACGTTTCTGGATGTCTTCGAGTGTGATTCCTATTTCTTGAAGGTCTTTTTCAACTTCGATAAGCCAGGGTCCCTTGGTTTTGTTGTTAAGAAAGTAGGAAAAGATGCTATTGGTCTGTCTCTGTGTGCTCATGCGTGCTATATGGCCATAAAAATTAATCCTCCTTTTCCGAATCGTGTCCGTTATCCTCTCCATATGCTGGTACAGATCGCTGTTGTGTCGTCTCCTGTACTCACCATTTTCTTTGATTGGTCCAAGAATCTTTGTCAGGATATTATTATTATTATTATTATTATTATTATTATTATTATTATTATTATTATTGTCATCGTCTAGCACAATAAACATACTAGTAGGAAATTCCTACCAACCGGAATCAATGTTGTCTGTTAAATTACGTTAAATCATGCAGGTAATAATTCTAAACTGAACTATTTAAATCATTTGGGCATATATGCACAGCCAACGCAAAACGTGATTAAGTTCCAAGTTAATTTGGGCCGTTAAACAGTTTAAACAATGATAAATCAATCATTAGGCAGAAATAAAAATGAATAACCAAGTTGACCGACTGAAATGTAAAAATTATTTTAACTCTAACTAGGAAACACTGGAAATTATGGCTTTTAAATAAACTTTATTCACCACCAGTTACCGGGCAAGTTGGCCGTGCGGTTAGGGGCGCACGGCAGTGAGCTTGCATGCGGGAGATAGTGGGTTCGAATCCCACTGTCGGCAGCCCTGAATATGGTTTTCCGTGGTTCCCCATTTTCACACCAGACAAATGCTGGAGCTGTACCTTAATTAAGGTCACGGCCGCTTCCTTCCCATCGTCGCTATTAGACCTGTCTGTGTCGGTGAGACGTTAAGCCACTAGAAAATATCACCACCAGTTAGTTAAATTACGCAGCCAGGAGATTTAAAACTAAAACCAAAATTAATGAACCTTATAATGTAGACGCAAGCTCCCCGTGTTGACCAGTAGTCGGATATACGCCTTTATATCCAAAACCGTAGGGCCGTACACAGAAGAAATAGTTGAATATCTGAAAGGTAGAAAAATCTTCATTCGACACACCATTCCATACGATGACAGTATGTATAGGATCTCTGACAACACATTCGGTGTTTACTCGTCAAAATCAACTTTATCTCAGAAATTGGTCGCTAATTGGAGTTTCACTTTGTCTAAACTCGACTAAAGTGGATCGTCAACATTGATAATAATTACTGTTTAGCCTTCAAAAAAACCACAATGCAATTTAGTTTCAATGACTCCTTCATCATCGATTAAGCGTGGGTCTTTTTGGCTGATTAAGTGTTATGTTTATTTAAACCAACATAGATCTCAATTTCTTAGCCCCAGCAACATTTCAAATTCCCACCATGTGAGTTCCATACGACGGGTGCATAGCACTTCACGTAAGTTCAAATTATATCGTTAGCTTGGCCGCATTCTAATTAAAATCTCATTTGGTTCTAAGTTACTTGCACAAGGACACAAACCACTAGGCCTGAGTTGTGTCTGGAATATACGAAGTAGTTCTGTGCAGTAATTCTTGTATTTTGAAGTAAGTTTTCTTTTGAAGTTTAAATCATATTAAAAGTACCAACCAATTCTACCGTATTTTGCTAAATACCGCAGATGACGTCTACCTTTAAGATGCGATAATTTTCCACGATTTATATTTTTTTGGCATATATATTTTGTTCCTTACAAATTCTTCAATGAAAATAGAATTAGCCTACAACAGCACAGTTCTGAATTAGAAATATTTTGGTGGAACAATTATAACTTACTAAAAACGTTCAGGTCAGTGAGATCTCAGACGGTGCAACAATAATAAGTATGAATTATGTCTGTCTGTTAGGTAATCAGCCCAGAGGCTGGTTGGATCCTCAAATAGCACCACCAAAGGTTATGCGGTTATAAGGAAACAACAAAAACCAATGGCGGCACCAAAATGAGGCGTACTAGGCAAGATGAGGAGTGAGGTAGTTTGCCATTGCTTTCCTCAGTGGGTCAGAAAGTACTATTGCAGCACGACTGACCCTATGAGCAGCACCTTTCATTACACTCAGATGCACTACTCAGCACTACCCATACCCCAGCAACTTCCTTATTGTCACAGCCATGGATGTTGACTGGGACTTCGGTGGAAGCTACAATTTACTCTAGCCTGTGCGAAGAGATGGATGCAGGACTAATATTGTAGATCTAGATAAAGCACTATACAGGTCAAGCTTTTAACACTGCCACTATGAGGATCTCACACTAAAACTTATCAATGGGAACCATTTATGCACCTTAACAGGAAAGCTGTAAGATTCACAGTGTTTATTCGTCTGATCCATACTGCCATCTTTACATTACTATCACAGATCCGTAAACAAAATGATGAAGAAAATATTATATCATTTCTTCTGATGCGTTATAACATAATTTTTTATGCGCGGTATACAGGAACCTTGATATCTCCAATCACTGTGGGAGCTGAATTTTATATTGAATTATTGAAGTTTCGAGATATAGGGAATTCCCGCCTTTGAGGATTGCACGTAATCGAACCATGTGTAACTACAGATTGATACTGGAATACATGTTATTTAACCATATAAGAACTGACTAGAGGTACTGTGTCATTTTAATTACAACACTTGTTATAGCAAGTCATTGAAAACATAATACATACAGTAGATGAACGTGAAACATACCTCCGTTAACTTGGGAAAAATCCGTTGGTTTTTTTCGTTTTTCACTCTCAAACCTCTTTTTCTTCCAAATAGACTTCACCAACAGTTATTGCTATCAAAACATTATTACTGTTCGACTGACTCTGTACGTAGGATCGAAGCATAGTCAGTGCACTTAACGCCTGGTCTAGTGACTACCCAGGAGAAGGTTCAACACCTCCAACTGCCTATGGTCAACGCACCAGGGGTGGACAAATACGCCGCTATGCATACATACCTAAATCTGATGGTAAGACATACTGTAGCACGTTAAAGAACAATAACAATAACACACAACCTTAAATGCTGTATTACCGAGCTCGATAGCTGCAGTCGCTTAAGTCCGGCCAGTATCCAGTATTCGGGAGATAGTAGGTTCGAACCCCACTGTCGGCGGCCCTGAAAATGGTTTTCCGTGGTTTCCCATTTTCACACCAGGCAAATGCTGGGGCTGTACCTTAATTAAGGCCACGGCCGCTTCCTTCCCACTCCTAGCCCTTCCCTGTCCCATCGTCGCCATAAGACATATCTGTGTCGGTACGACGTAAAGCAACTAGCAGAAAAAATAAATAAATAAATAAATAAATAAATAAATAAATAAATAAATAAATAAATAAATAAATAAATAAATAAATAAATGCTGTATTGCACAGTTAATGTTGTACAAAATTCGAATTACAGAATATTTTAGCTCTACGGAGGAAACGTTTGCTTCGAGAAATGGAAAAATTCGTGTAATTGAATTTCGAGTAGGGCCTAATAGAGAAATAAATACACGTGAAGAACAGAACAGAAGGCAATTACATTGAAATTATTTCGAGGTACTGAAAATTCGAGTAATGGAAGTTCGAGATATCGAAGTTCGACTGTATGTACCTCACTGATCCTTCTATTGCGCTTACTATAGTGTTTCAAGTACATTAAATGGTGCAGTGTCTATGCAATACGACAGTATTTCGTTCGTAATTTCTGAAAATTTGAGTAATGGAAGTTCGAGATATCGAAGTTCGACTGTATATACCTCACTGATCCTTCTTTGCGCTTACTATAGTTTCAAGTACATTAAATGGTGCAGTGTCTATGAAATACGACAGTATTTCGTTCGTAACTTCTGAAAATTCGAGTAATGGAAGTTCGAGATATTGAAGTTCGACTGTATATACCTCACTGATCCTTCTTTGCACTTACTACAGTTTCAAGCAAATTAAATGGTACAGTGTCTATGAAATACGACAGTAGAAAGTGTAGTGTTACGAAAATGTCGCAAACTTCGTTTGGGCTGGAGAGACTTGGAAGTAAGGAGAAGACTTGCTCAACTAAGCGGAATGTTTCCAGCTCTCAGTAGAGTGATGGCTTGGCATGATATTGCTGGATGAATAAGCTTAAGTAGGGATTCTAAGAGTAGGAAAAATCATAAAAAGAAGATAAAGTTGGAATTCAAAAGGATAAATTTAGGCAAATACTTGTTTGTAAGAAGAGTAATTAGGGATTGGAATAATTTGTACCGGGGGTACGCCGTCTCAGTCCCACTGGACTGCGCGTCTTCTAGAAGGCCATCTATGCTATGAATCTTAAACTGTACGACAAGATACTTGGACCTTCAACGATTCAATGTCTCTACCATCGGCCTATGTGCTCCCTCTAGTGGTATTAAGGACAATTAATTCTTGAGGGAATTTCAATTTCCAAAGTTTGTTAACCTTAGTTTTGTAGATTTTATTTTATGTGTCAATTATGTCAACACTCTTACGGCTTCTTCCTTAAGTTATTAACCAATTCAGAATTTTTGGAATTAAAATTGGGGGTGTGTACAGGCATCCAGTCTATCTGTAAAGAGTTCTGGAAAATTCCCCTCTGAGATGCTATAAAAGCTGGGCGCTTTAGGACCATATTGTCATTTTCATCGCTCCGGTCTAGTGAGTGTGGCGTGTTATTAGGAGGTAGAGGCTGCCTGCCGTCGTTCTGAAGGTCCAGCTACTCAAGGTAATGGCAAAAATTTCTTAACAGGTAGATAACTTGAGGGGAAGGTTTCGAACTTCCTTTTTTAATGTAAAGCTCAAAAGCCATTGTTTAAATGTAAATTTTCGGCAAGTCTGAGGTCTCTGTTCAAATTCCGGCAGTGAAACATGTAAATTAAGGGAACAAAGAGTGTTCATCCTCTGTTGATTCCCATTCAACTTGGTATAGGGTGACTAAAATTTTCTAAACCCATAAATTCTTCACACTCCTTCGGCATTTAATATTTTTCGTTTAGTCACCCCTCTGTAGTATAGCCTATTCTTTCAGGGAAAATGTTTCCTCTCGCGGCAACACGGGCGGAGCAGCTGAGATTATAATAAGAACAATAAAACCTATTTTAATGTGAACAGCTGGCCATATAGGACCAGGATGGGATTACTGCTGCGTACGGGTATAACAGCCTGACTGAATATTCGCGGAAATTAGCTGGGAAGTTGGAAAACTTTTTTCTTCAGCATGCTGTTCCTCTGGTTCATACATTTTCTGATACTGCTGGTATGTAACACACTGGTTCATCATAGTATTCCGGCTATTCGATTCCTACTCTGATGATCTGTTTTGAATGAGCAGTGTGCACACTTAAGAGGCTCACTTAGTAGTAGTAGTAGTAGTAGTAGTAGTAGTAGTAGTAGTAGTAGTAGTAGTAGTAGTTGTAGCAGCAGTAGTATGACCAGGTCTACAATTACAATTAATGCCTATTCTAAAATAATAGCGCCACAATTCACTAAATAACTCAAAATTCAATCCAGAAAAAAGCAGTTTCGTAAGAAAAGCTTCTTCCTCTTCACTTTTATTAAATTCTGCAATCATTTTATTCCAAATTAGCAATAAAGAGGGGGTTTCTTCACTGGCTTGGAGGAAAAATTTGGCTCCAAGTCAGACAGATTTTTCCGAAACCAGTGTAGTGAATTGAGATTTTCCGACTCATCGGGCACTCCTAGGAAACAGATTAGTAAAAGGACACCGTTTTTGCCTTGGGACTCTCCACTATTCGACCGCCATCCCCCACCAAAGAAAGACGAAGAGTGTTCACGGATCACGGCTGTCTGCGGCTTGGTCATTCCCGTTCTGGAACTTTGGACTGTTAGATCGGCAGCGCAGTACTGTTCGTTAAAAGTGAGAAAATGTGTTTTTTGATCGATTATTTGATATGAAACCACTGCTTTTAAGCGCTCCACCCCTACTGACGTCATTGTAATGACCTACGTTCAATTCTGTTGGGAAAACCACTAAGACGGTTTTTCTGAGGATATTATTTATTGTCTTGTTTTATAAGGGGGGCCTGAGGCTATGAAGCCTGCTATTCTGTCCGACCATACATACACCTACATGAAGAGTTAAATATACACTAAATAAGTTATCTACAATTTAATAACTTAAGGTATCACTTAAATGTTTTGAATAATTATTATTTATTAACTAGGTTTGACAGAGTTTCTTAAAGCGGAGGTGGTTTGACACGCTCCTAATTTCAGCAAGTAGGGAATTCCAAATTCGACTGGCGGCGACTACAGATGATCTACGTACTGTAACCAGTTGGGCGGTGAATGGGAATGCTTAGTACTGAGGTGGATGATGATCTGGTAGGAATACTAGAAGATGATGCTAGGTAATGGAATTGTGTGGGAAGGTATTCAGGAGTATTGAGGTTCAGTATACGTTCTAACAGAGAAACAGTATGTAAATTTCGTCGCTATCTTCAGCGAAGCCATGAAAGTCTATCAAATGCGGGAGAAATATGGTTAAACCTTGGTATATCTGAAATAAATCGAACATATGCGTTATGTGGAGCGTGTCTGCCATTATAATGAAAACTCTCCAACATGATTGTGACTGATGGTAGGCAAGAGAGCCTACCGTTACAATGAAAATTCTCTAACCCATCTTAATTTGAGAAAAGATATTTGGTGACTTCCCCGTCGCGTTTCTAGGGTAACGTTAAGAGCTATGCAATTTAATACAATCTTGCTCACAACGTGTTCACTACATAACCTAGAATTCTGTAAACAACGTAGAATTCCGTTGCGAAGTACGGGTACATCAGCTTGTAATCAATATAATTAAAAATAAGTCGACAGATGAATCGACTTGCCCACTTGATGTAGTGTAGCCATCTGGTAAGTACATGTTTTATACGCAATTTGCATTTCAGGTATTCATTCCGAAGGCTGGTTTGATCCTCCATAGCTCTTCCAGCAGCTGTAATGATAGCCTAAGCGTCACTGAAGATGCATACTAGGGAAATGAGGAGTGAGGTAGTTTCCCATTGAACTCCCCACCGAGCCAGAAGTTGCTACTACATACAAGTCTACCAAGCCCACTGAAATTCATGCACCAACAGACCCCATGAGAGCTATTTTCACACCACTCATAACAGGGTCTGGTTGCACAAGGAATTGTATTACTAGCATCGCTCATACCTCGGACACTTTCACATTGTCAAAGCCAAGGATGAGACTGCGAGTGAGAGTGATCACGAAAGTAACAAATTTGTTCTACCCCATACAAGAAGACATAGTGCAGTGTAAACACTACATATCGCCAGCAAAGACATTTATATGCATTAAAAGTCATAAAGCAAGTTTATGATGGTAAGGTTTTGTGTTGACAGAGGATGAGTGCGGTAAGCACCTACAGTGTAATAAACACTCAACTTTCCACTGTATTTTGCAGTACGTAAACATATGCAGTTGGATACAGTATGAAATAAAATGTATTTTCACAAGCTTTACTCCAGTTTCCTGCACGTACGGCTTGAATTTCCTTTCCTAGTGTTATCTCCAAGTGTAGGAGACCCAGGTTTATTACTGTATATGTCATTGTGCCCCTGGGGGCTGGCTCATTAGCGAGTGGCGCGCTCTCCAGTTGACACAGAGAACCCTTGTCAGTCGAGTCACACGTCCATACTACTCATTAGGGGAGTCTACAGTCTGACCCTGTTTAGACAATAATTCACAAATTCTGCTTACCTTATTATCTTATCACCACATATTTAAACAATAGCGAAGTGTTACGCCTGATTTTGAAAATCGTTATCTTGTCGTCTCTACACACAAGAGTGTCCAAACAATCTGTATTGTATTCATTTTAGTGTATTGTATTCATTTTAGTGTATTGTATTCATTTTACTTTTTCGACACACACAATCCAACATACCAAGGTTTTGCTAGTTTTTGTGGTTAAGAAAACACATTTTTCAAGGGAAATTCATTTTTTGCTTATTCAAAATACTGATCATCGGCTTCTACACACTCCGCCCATATTTCAGGTAAGTTATGAATACCATGCCAGGAAAACTGCTTGTCTTTTGCAGCAAACCATTCATCGAGCCATTTTCCAACTTCCTCGAAATTGCTGAAGTGCTGCTCTGCGAGCGCGTGCCCCATTGATGCTAAGAGGTGATAGTCAGATGGCGCCAGGTCGGGGCAGTACGGTGGGTGCGGAAGGATGTCCCATCCAAGCGATTTCAAGGTGTCTTTCACTAGTTTTGCTGTGTGAGACGGCGCATTGTCGTGTAACAAAATCACTTTGCCATGTCTTCTGGTCCATTCCAGACGTCTTTCGATCAATGCGTGATTTAAATTAATTATTTGTTGGCGATAGCGTTGCGCATTAACGGTTTCGCCGGGCTTCAAGAGTTCACAATACACAATACCGCTCTGGTCCCACCAGACACAAAACATGGTCTTCTTGCCGAAGCGATTTGGCTTGGTCTTGAAGGATTGGCTTCGGCAAGTGACAACCACGATTTTCTCCGCTTCAGGTTTTCAAAATAAATTCATTTTTCGCCGCGCGCCACAATTCTGTACAGAAATGATTTTCTTTCGTAGCGTTGAAGCAGCATTTCACAAGTGACTTTGCGATTTTCCATTTGCCGTTCATTTAAATTGTATGGGACCCATTTACCGAGTTTATTGATCTTCTCCATTGCTCGTAAACGTCTGCTGATTCTTTTTAGTGACACATTTAATGCTTGTGCCAATTGCTGTTGGGTTTGAGTTGCAGTAACTCGCACTTGTGTGGTCTACCAGAGAGAGCACTGACTTGCACATTGAAATCACCACGTTTAAACTGTCGAAACCATGTCTCACATCGATGGAGCGTGTTTATCAGCAAAGGATGACTTTCCACAGCTTTTCCTCTTGGTTAAATAAGAAAAGCAATGCGTGCCGCAAATGTTCTTTTCCAGGCACAAACGTCGACATGATCACTGAACGATACAGCACAGACGCTAGTGTTTGGTGGACTCAACTTGTATGACTTTGTAGATTAATGCCAGACTAACTAGCTGACGTATATGTCAAATTTATATGCTGCGTACTGTTCGCTGACGCCATCTCTTAGTAAAACCGGAAAAAAGCTTTTGCATACACCTGGAAACAGTGCTCTGCAAAAATACAAACTTACATTCAAGAACTTGTGAGAAAGCTTTCCTGTTTTGATATGTTTTGAATAACTTGTCCACTAAACGCTCGGTATGAAGGTATCAGTATTGGAACTCGTAAGAATTAGTACCAGAAGTAGGAAAGAAAACTGTCTCATTACAATAATTGTCGCTATATTTAAGCTTAGGAAGTTCATTTCATATACCCCGACAGATCAACAACCACATTTTCATATTAAAGTTACTACATTCCATGCATTTAGCGCTAAGTTGAACACATAACACAAAAACGTGATTCAATAATAATAATAATAATAATAATAATAATAATAATAATAATAATAATAATAATAATGATAATAATAATAATAATAATAACTATGTAAATAAAATCGTAACGACCGTGTGTCTGTGCATTGGCTATTTTGGCTACATTTCCGTACAGGTGTAATAATGACTATCTGCATATGTTTTAGCTTTGGTGTCTGTTTGTTTGTTTGTTTGTTTGTTTGTTTGTTTGTCTGAGTTCTTATAACTTGAAAACTGCTGGATATATTTCTAGCAAACTTGATATTTAGAATCCAACTGTCCTTGGGTAGGTTTTAGGGCCAATATTATTTCTGTATGCCTAAATTTATTGGAGGTTTAACCGAAACCATGATTTGGCACTCTCACAAAATATGCACATCCAAAATTAATGGAAATCTACCATCCTGAATGGAAATCAATTTCAAAAACTATTTTCTCATGTGCATCATTTCGATAGGAGTATTAGTAAGGAATATATCAATAACAAACGGTTTTTCAGCACAAGTTGCAACGGACTTAACTCAAAAGCGGGTGCGTGTAATGCGTATTTCTTATAACTTGAAAACTACAGAAGATTGACATAATTTAGGATACCTGTGTGTCAATTTCGACGGTCTGTTTTTCGCCACCGGTTGTCAGAGATCTGGGTGACCTATTGCTGAATTTTTAATTAATATTGTCGTGTAAACACCGAATGTGTTACCGGAAATCTTTTGCACGGCCACATTGTACGACATAAGAGTGCCGAACTGACCTTTGCAATCCTTTAAAAATCCGCCTATCCTTGCCAGGTGATGAGATCAGCAGATTGACATACTACCACTGATGTATAGAGTAAACTTAGATGGGACTTTCGGTCAGCATTTCGGGGTCATTCCTTGTCGCATCATAGCACGGTGTCAATAGTTCGAAACCCGATACCCAATCCTAACTGTTGCAAAACTTTACATTTTGTTACATTTCCTTCAATGAATGTTGCCACTGCATCAAATACTCCGAAGGGTAGAATATAGATACCCACAAACAATGTCTTGGGAATCCGCCTCAGATTACATTGTTTAAAGTCCCGTTTGGATTTTGTGTCCGTCTGTGCAGGTACTTTTTCAGCAGATCAAGGTGTGCTAAGTCCTATAAAACTGCCTTATTATTTCCATCACAGGAAGAGATGAAATGATATGAAATGGCGTATGGCTTTTAGTGCCGGGAGTGTCCGAGGACAAGTTCGGCTCGCCAGATGCAGGTCTTTCGATTTGACACCCGTAGGTGACCTGCACGTCGTGATGAGGATGAAATGATGATGAAAGCGACACATACACCCAGCCCCGTGCCAGCGAAATTAACCAATTAAGGTTAAAATTCCCAACCCTGCCGGGAATCGAACCCGGGACCCCTGTGACCAAAGGCCAGCACGCTAACCATTTAGCCATGGAGCCGGACACAGGAAGAGATAGACTGTGTAGATGGTTGTATTTTTTTCCAGTTATCAAACCACCGATTTCATTACAGATATGCTAGCCATAATGGCTACCAGCTGACTACTTTTCATGCGTGAGCTATTTTAAATACTTTTTTAAAATACTTTTCTTAAATGCTATTTGTTCGGGGCGTCGACCCATGTGGGATTTTGCCCCTGCTGGCACTATATTGTATAAACCTGCGTGTAATTGGAATGACGGTAGTGTGGAATGTTGTGTGTGAGGAAAGGAAGATTAAGGACGTCACAAACACCCAGTTCCCAGGCCAAGGATATTAATCATTACAATTAAAAACCCCTGACCTGGCCGGCAATCGAACTCGGGGCCGCCGGGTGACAGGCGGACGCTTTCTCCCCACCACACCGCGGGGCCGGACTTTTAAATACTTACACTTATCATATAAAATTGATTTATACAGCATTTCAAAAGCCAGGATTCCAAAGTTAATTTTAGATAAAAAATAAGAAAATTTACTTTGTGTCCTTAAATCTCTATCCCGCGTCCCTTAAGGAGGGTTGGTTAATTAAAGTGACTTCTTGAATAAAATAAGTCAGATTCTTTTAATTTGCATTTACATTCTAAATATGCTTCTTTATTACATTTGTGTATCAAAGTTCGAAGTACATGATCTGAATGCTGGTTCGAGGTCCATTCACTCTACATGAGAACAGTTGAGAAGCTATCTAACGATGAGATAGCGGTCCCGGCCTAGCTAGCAGCCGAGAGGATTCGTAGAGTTGACCACACGTCATTTCGTAATATGCAGGCCTTCAGGCAGAGGAATGGTTGCTTGGTAGGCCAAGGCTCATCAGGGTTAAAGTGCCACAGACATTACGAGAACCGCGTGGTCAGCGCGAAAAACCCTCTTGGCTGTTATTCTTGGTTTTCTAGTGGGGGACGCCATCTTACCGTCAGTTTGCTCCGCAATTGTAATCATAGACCTATAGGCTAAGTTGACCTCGGACCAGATCTAGATCCAGGTAAAACTCCCTTACCTGGCTGGGAATCGAATCCGGGGCTTCGGGATAAGAAGCAGCCACACTACCCCTACTAGACCACAGGGTCGGTTTTAACACAACTGCTCACTTAATTATCGGCCCAAATACGTCACACGAACAGTATATTAATACAAATGGTATCACAGCCATGCATTCACTTCAAGACTGAAGTTCCATTGGTTCAGGACAGATCAAAAGTTTGCATAAGCAATCAAAGGCCATGACAATTGTTCCATAAGTGCAAGTTCAGAACAACACTATCCTCAATATACTTATGTAGTGAAAGGGTACTTTCAAGACGAGGAACAAGCGTCTTCTGGTGAGCAGACGGCAGTATTGACTAGTCGGAATCAATCAATATTGTGTACCTGAAACTGCATATTTTTGGACATAGAATTAGTTACATCAAAACTCCGCAGTCTAACGATTAACCCGTGCTATTCTACTTCATGAAGCAACAAGGCATCTCGAAGGCTTTAATCTGTATATTACTAGTACATATCTTAAGTTCGTGTGCGTGATAGTTTGCTTTTCCAATTCTTAACATTAAGACGAATGTCACTATGACTCCACTTAACAGGGTGTCATAAATCATCAAGCAACGATACCACTTTCGAAATACTTGTTTTGTTCTCTGGCAGGACTCGTCGGTAGTGTTGGTAAATGCCCATAAATAGGGCGCAAATATTGCTAGAAACAACAATACTGCTCTGTTACACTTTTGTTAGAATATATACATATACGAGTTTTGTCTGTACATTGCTCAGAATTTAAAAAGAACGGTATTTATATATCGGTTATGTCCTCAGTAACAAGGAAATTAACTTTTTACTTTTCCTTCATGTCTGTCTGTCTGTCTGCTGTGCGTGCATCACAAGAAAATGACGTAAGAGAATTTCATGAAAATCGGTATCTAAAGTCTGGGAATGAGGCAATACAATTAATTTTATTTACGCTGAGTAAAATAGTAGTTAAGGGGAAAGCGTGAAATTAAATTAACGAAAATCTATGTTATTAGTAGTTCTATCGATAAATACTGTATAACTACACTTATATAGAACTAAATTTCCGATAAATTATGTCTTATACATTTTTACCGTACCGGCTATAATAACGGAAATATTCAAGACTTTCGGTTTCTGTCGCTAAGCCCATATCAACGCCAAGCCACGAGAAAATGGGTGAACGGAATTTAATGAAAATCTGTATGTAAAGCTGGGAAGTAAAGCATTTCAGTCTAGGTTATAAATAACGTTATTCACGCTGGATAAAATGGTAGTTTAGGGGAAAGCGCCTAAAATTTAATTTTTAAATACCTATATCATTATCGGTATGTAATTTAATAAAATCTTATTCACAACTTCATCTAGAATTCTGTACACAATGTAGAATTCCGTAGCGAAGCACGGGTACAGCAGCTAGTAAAAACTAAATAGCGAATTTAGGGACTGAGGTTCAACAAAATCCTGTAGCTGGACTGTCTTCTATTTCGCACCAAGCTACATTATTTTCTAGTTGAGAAACGTTCATAATGTGTGATACGCATGGGTCAGAGCAGAATACCAGGTAACATAGGAAACTGAAAGTTGACCAACTCTCAAAGAAGCGGTACTATACCGTTTTAAAATCAGTCGTGTCTGCTGGTACTCTACTGAAGCCAGTAGCAGAGATTGGGATAGAAGTGAGGGGGGGGGGGGGACATATACGGACAATATCAAAACTGAAAAGAAAAAAGGCTACATAATGGTAAGTTTTTGATGCTCTCTCAGCGAATTTAAACAGAGAAGTAAACCGAACTTAAGTGCGGTAATAATTCTATTTTTTTTTTCAATTTGCTTTACGTCTCACCGACACAGATAGTTAATATGGCGACGATAGGATAGGAAAGGCCTAGGAGTTGGAAGGAAGCGGCCGTGGTCTTAATTAAGGTTCAGCCCCAGGATTTGCCTGGTGTGAAAATGGGAAACCACGGAAAACCATCTTCAAGGCTGCTGGGGATCGAACCCACTGTCTCCCGGATGCAAGCTCACACCTGCGCGCTCCTAACCACATGACCTACTCGCCCGGTAGTATTTATTTTGAGATTCAATACTATACATCAAAACTTTCACCAAAGGAACAATATTGCACATGCATTACCATTAAATAGAAGTACTGCGTGATTATACCATGACGAATATAAGACCAAGTCTGAGGACTCGTCCATTATAGCATGGTAGTTTGTGGTCCCGCCACTGCAAGCACTGCAAGCGATTATATCCAACACGTGCTCCAGTAGTTACGGCAAGCCGGGTATAGAAAAGTGCGGGAAACGTTACTGTGCGAGATATTTCTGTGAATAAGTTTAATTTTCTTTACTTTCAGTTCCTAAACTCAGTTCATTGTATGTTGTGTACTTCAAATATGTATCTTATGTGGCTTGATTTATTTAATAGTTCAGCATGCCGTACTGTTTTGTGCCTGGCTGTAAGTCAGGCAAGTCAGGCTATGGTAGATAAGTTGATGATATGCGATATTTTTCACCACCGAAGTACAGAAATCAATTTGAAAAATGGCCCAGAGGTATCTCACGGAGGGATATTGAGTTAACACGTAATAACAGAATTTATCATGTTCATTTCTCTGATGATTTGATACTAAATCAAGTAATTTTATAATGGTGAAAAGATGAATAGCTATCGTGTGAGATGGAAATTACATCCGGGAGCAATGCCACGCAATTTCCCTAATTTGCCGCCAAATCTTCACGCAAGCTTTCGAAAGTCCAGTAACCGACAAACTGACTTGGTAGGTAGAGTATTACATTTAAATAGTTCATTGGTATTCGTTTCAATATACTGGGAGTTACGAGCTATTTATCTGCATATGTACACTCCAGTAACCTGCGCTTTCTGCAGCATGTGGTGAAGAGCGTAGGTCTTATTTCCATGTATGGTACTTTTCCATTGTACCCTGCCGTGGTATTTTAATTGTAATCTCTCTCTGTTTTCTTTAAAAAAAAAACAATGTATATACTTCTCAGCTACGGAGTAATACGTTTCCTCTGACATCATTCCTAAGACCAGCTGATCGGTACTGTGGAGCTTGCCCACTGGAGTGCTCCCTGGCGGGGCGCGCTTGAACTCGAGGAGTCATCACACTTGTTCTTATATTCGCCATGATTATACAATTAAAATTCATTCAGTATTTGACTACACACTAAGAAACTAACCTACACTAAAGGGACTGCCAGACTGACGAATGCGCGTGGCAAGTGGGTGATACCCCATAAGTTTTCATTCCACTCCCTGAGGAGAAGGGGCGGGCCACCTTGAAAGGTACGCCTTCGCCCTGGTCAGGTAACCGAGTGAATCATATCTCAGCGTCCACGCCCTTGGAAAAAATATACCCCTGTTACCCTTCCTCACAGCACATGCAAAATCTTAACTACTTCCTGTGGCACTGTACAAATAGCCGCGGCGAACGACATTTTGTGCACATTTCCACTAATAATTTTGTTAACAATTATAGAAAATAAAGGAAAGAATTAGCTGATAAGACAACGGGGTTTGTACACATTGCTATTTTAAAATAATTTCTACTTTCAGCCGGTTAAAATGGAATAAAAATATCGAGTTTTCTCCAAGAAGAGCCCCCCCCCCCTCTCGCTACCCCTAATCACCGTTATTGATTGAAGAACCCAGCGAATCCTTCTAATCTTTAGCATCTTTTCTCATGTACACTGACTGACAGAGCAAATGCAACACCAAGAAGGAGTGGTCAGAACTTTATGCCAATTGCAGGGTAGACTGACGTCACTGAGGTATGCTCATGATGTGAAATGCGCCGCTGTGCTGCGCACGTAGCGAACGATAAATGGGACACGGCGTTGGCGAATGGCCCACTTCGTACCGTGATTTCTCAGCCGACAGTCATTGTAGAACGTGTTGTCGTGTGCCACAGGACACGTGTATAGCAAAGAATGCCAGGCCGCCGTCAACGGAGGCATTTCCAGCAGACAGACGACTTTACGAGGGGTATGGTGATCGGGCTGAGAAGGGCAGGTTGGTCGCTTCGTCAAATCGCAGCCGATACCCATAGGGATGTGTCCACGGTGCAGCGCCTGTGGCGAAGATGGTTGGCGCAGGGACATGTGGCACGTGCGAGGGGTCCAGGAGCAGCCAGAGTGACGTCAGCACGCAAGGATCGGCGCATCCGCCGCCAAGCGGTGGCAGCCCCGCACGCCACGTCAACCGCCATTCTTCAGCATGTGCAAGACACCCTGGCTGTTCCAATATCGACCAGAACAATTTCCCGTCGGTTGGTTGAAGGAGGCCTGCACTCCCGGCGTCCGCTCAGAAGACTACCATTGACTCCACAGCATAGACGTGCACGCCTGGCATGGTGCCGGGCTAGAGCGACTTGGATGAGGGAATGGCGGAACGTCGTGTTTTCCGATGAGTCACGCTTCTGTTCTGTCAGTGATAGTCACCGCAGACGAGTGTGGCGTCGGCGTGGAGAAAGGTCAAATCCGGCAGTAACTGTGGAGCGCCCTACCGCTAGACAACGCGGCATCATGGTTTGGGGCGCTATTGCGTATGATTCCACGTCACCTCTAGTGCGTATTCAAGGCACGTTAAATGCCCACTGCTACGTGCAGCATGTGCTGCGGCCGGTGGCACTCCCGTACCTTCAGGGGCTGCCCAATGCTCTGTTTCTGCAGGATAATGCCCGCCCACACACTGCTCGCATCTCCCAACAGGCTCTACGAGGTGTACAGATGCTTCCGTGGCCAGCGTACTCTCCGGATCTCTCACCAATCGAACACGTGTGGGATCTCATTGGACGCCGTTTGCAAACTCTGCCCCAGCCTCGTACGGACGACCAACTGTGGCAAATGGTTGACAGAGAATGGAGAACCATCCCTCAGGACACCATCCGCACTCTTACTGACTCTGTACCTCGACGTGTTTCTGCGTGCATCGCCGCTCGCGGTGGTCCTACATCCTACTGAGTCGATGCCGTGCGCATTGTGTAACCTGCATATCGGTTTGAAATAAACATCAATTATTCGTCCGTGCCGTCTCTGTTTTTTCCTCAACTTTCATCCCTTTCGAACCACTCCTTCTTGGTGTTGCATTTGCTCTGTCAGTCAGTGTATAACGAACAGTAAACGATTCATTGCTTTCAACCTGCGACTCGTAGAACAATGACAAAGGAAATCACGACTTATGAAATGGCATTCAGAGATAGACTTAATTAGCATATGCGGCGTACTGAGGTGACTTACCTATAATTAATATGAACCGAATAGATTCTGAGAAGATAAGGCAGTGAATGGCAGTATTGAATTCATGGGAAACTGAGGATAAATCCGTCCTATAAAGGATAGAGATTAAAAACATGTACAAGAACAATCCAGGTACGCAATTCAATGAAACGAGATGTGTGCAATTTTACTCGCTGTTCATATGTACGTTTTATACGTCGAGGTATCGAATAAGGGAGTTCTAAATTAATTCTGGGTTAATTCACAGTCCTTGGACTGCGAAGCATTTAGTAGGATACATTACTAACAATGCTGTTTCAATGCTGTCAGGGTATGTAAGGGAGAAGGAACAGTTGGGAAATTAACACTTAATTGTACGACACATCTCCTACACAGACACAGTACTTCCCTGCTTAACCATATATTTCTTCTCGTAGGGCTTGCATTAGAGCACAGCTACATTTTTATAATGATTGTATTAATGTTTAACCTCACACTAACTACTTCTGAGGTTTTCAGAGACACCGAGGTGCTGAAATTTTGTCCTGGCGGTATTCCTTAATACTTCGGTAAATTTACTAGGCGCATTGTCCGGCTCCATGGCTAAATTTTAACCATCATTGGTTACTTCCCCTGGCACGGGGGCTGGGTGTATGACATACAACATCATTTCATCCTCATCACGACGCGCAGGTCGCCTACGGGTGTCAAATCAAATGACCTGCACCTGGTGAGCCGAACCCGTCCTGAGATCTCCCGGCACTAAAAGAAATACGTCATTTCATTTTTTTTTTTTAAATTCTGTGCACTTCAAATTTAACTGATAAATATGAACATCTTAGCTACAAACATACAGCAGCTAATTTTATGATAGTGTTGGAGCAGTAGTTTTCAACCACGGGTCCCCAAAATGATTTTGCCAATCCTTGGCGAAAACTTCGTGGATTTCAATTTAATATATATTTGTAATTTAACAAAGCAACAGTTTTTTGCAGTATTGTCTGAACTTCTTGCCATCTCCAACTTTGTAAAAATATTCAGGTTCTGGCGGAATTATGACCGAGTAAGTGGCTGAGAGGTTTAGGCCCCGTAGCTGTCAGCTAGCATTCGGGAGATAGTGGGTTCGAACCCCACTGTCGGCAGCCCTGAAGATGGTTTTCCATGGTTTCCGATTTTTACACCAGGATTAATGCTACGGACGCTTCCTTCTCACTCCTAGCTCTTTCATATCCTATCGTCAACATAAGACCTATCTGTGTGAGACGTAAAACAAAAATTGCAAAAGAAAAAAATCCACAGAATTATGAATAGATTTAAAACCGGTCAGGATAACATTCTATCATCTCTAATGATATCCCGATCTCGGCGGAAAAGTACTGAAGTTATTAGTGACTTTTTCAACTACATATGTGAAGCTGAAGCTGACAGTTTATCGAACAGTAATACGACCAGTGGTAACTTATGGTCCTGATACATGGTCAATGATCAGAGTTAACGAAGGACTGTTCAATAGAAGAGAGAGAAAAACACTGAGAAAGGTTTTTGGTCCAGGGAATGAAGGGGAACATTGGAAAATAAGGGGGAAAACAGAGAACTGGAATAACTCCATGGACATCCGGATACTGTATCTGATAAAAAGTAACAGATTAAGGTGGGACATGTCGGTCAAGAAAATCTACATAGGAAATTCCGGTGGCAGAAGATGGAAAGGATGACCTCAGAAAAGATGGCTGGATGACGTGGAAGAGGTTTTAAGAAAGATGGGAATAAGATGGAGGAAGCATGCTGAAGATCGTGCTGCAATTTTCAGAGCGGCCAAGGCTTTCCATGCGCTGTAGCGCTGAGAAGGAAGGAAGGAAGGAAGGAAGGAAGGAAGGAAGGAAGGAAGGAAGGAAGGAAGGAAGGAAGGAAGTAAAACCGTCTAATGTAATTAAGACTATATATAGAAACCTAATGAACGTAGATGCCTGCCACTCTCTGTCTTACAGTATCAACACTGGATTCACGAATAAACTAGATATTAGCTACTAAGCAGCAGCAAATTTCACACTAAGTCCTTAAGACTAACCTTCCAGATGAACCGAGATAAGCGGATGTTTGTGAGTAAAATTTGTAAATTTAAACACCATAGTTTTATAATAATAATAACAAAACCTGGAGAGTGGCACTGTTGTCGAGATTCAAAAAGATTAACACTTAAAACAAGAATAATATCTCGATAAATGCAAAACTCAGACAGTGATCCGCCCAGAAATGAATGATTGAACCTCAGGACTGGTCACGAAGTGGGAACTGATGGAGAGAAAGATTATGAGAAAATTACTGGGAGCCCAAAGAACAGAACATGGGCCATGCAGACAGAAAGGAAACTAAGAATTATATCTCAAGACGGAAAAGATCTCAAATACCATCAGGAAGAGGTGTAACGGTTCAAATCCCGTTACAAGATGATATCCGTATTTTTATTATTGTATGACTTTATCTGTATTTTATTATTATTATTATTATTATTATTATTATGTCAGTATTATTATTATTTTATCTGTGATATTGTACTATTATTGTAATTATCCGTTTTATTCGATTTTGCAATTGCCTGTTGCTTGCAAGATTGCACTTAGATGTATACATATATACGTATGTGTAGTATAACATTCAATACCTGTACAGTGAGAATTGTTGTATATATCAGGGATGGGATGTGACGTTGGTGCATTGTGCAATATTGTTGGCGATTCTGCCAAGTCATCGCCACTCCATGGCTATGTCATCGCATTTATTTAGATATGCGCGCATCGACTCGTCGCCGCAGGGCTATTTCACCACTGTGTGTAATATCTGTCGCGTAGGTGGGAGTATGTCATTGTTATTTCTGGAGATTACGTAGTTGTGTCAACCAACGTCTATATAAGGTAGCTCCATATTGTAGCGTCAGTCATTATTTATACGGATGCAGTACAGTGAAGTAGTCTACTAGATCAAGAGGCCTTAGTTGGCCAGTGAACGAGAGATGGTGAAGACTCAGTGAGCCATTATTGGTCATTGAGAGAGTGAGACCAAATGGTTGGTCCGTCACTTAGTGGAAGACGCGGACGCAAGGCTTACCAAGAAGTCAGAGAGGGCAACCCTGGACCTGCCAAGAGGTCATACCATATTGACTTACAAAGAAGTCAGATGATATGGAGAAGAAGCAGTCGCAAGGATGTATCACCACGTTAGGCGTGACACATCTACAGTAAACACCAGAGCAATGGATTACGTCGTAATTACACTCAAAGTGTTGAAGGTACAGTCAAGTGAATCAGTGAGGGAAATATTTCGTATAAATTGTTAAATGTCCGGTCAAGAAGAATTCAAATTCATGCCTAGTTTCTTTCAGTTGCAATGTCATAATTTCATATTCTCATCTGTTTTATCGCAACAAGACTCACTATTTTTTAATATATTATTTAAAGAATATATATTGTTCTATCAAACGAATTCATAGTTTCATTTCATTGACAGTAAAATATCTTAACCTCAAAATTAATGGGGAAACCGAACGCCAATCTCCTTTTCCCAGAACTTATATGGTATGTTGTCAAAAGTAAGCTTATTACCCCACACCCTAGAGATGGTCAAGAGTCTCATTCTATTATTGCTGTACTGAGTGACAGCTGGCGCCCTTCAAATAACGTATGTGTAAGTAAGCAGGTAACAAGTAAGTGTGAGTACAAGGTCCGACGTGTGTGTATTTTATTTAAGGAATGTTAATTTTTATAATTTCCATTTTAAATGCAGATATTCAGATATTTCAAGTTAAATGCAGATAAATATGTTTGTAAAAGTTTAGTCAGCAAGTTAAGAAAACTACAATGTGTCGACGCAACGTGGGACTCGAATAAATTCAGAACTTGGTCTGAATGACAGCATATCATAGGTTCATTCTGGGAAGAGTATGCACAATTAAAGCCAACGGAAGTATTACCGGTAAATGTCAGGAGTACAATTTTGCGATATATATTTGTATTTTGGGGATATGCCAAGGGATTTGAAGAGGGAAATTAATTTGAGATCGCGTACTATCACTAGTGAACCAAAGATGGACAAGGAAGACAATAACAAGTCATGTGACGACGAGTTCATTGCTTCTGCGGACATCCAAGGTGAGATTGAAAATAGGGAGCAGGTGAATACGATGGAAGCTTCTGAGTTAATTCAGGAAAGTGCAGAAATTGAGAAGCACACTGAAACTCAAAAGGTAATCGCGGGGGGAATGAACCGAGATTTTTTAAATTTTCTTAAGGCCGAAATGACCGAGCTCAATAATGAAAACTGTAAGAATCTGATTGAAAAGAATAACGAAAAGTATATGAAAGAGATGGAAAAAGTGATTGGTTTCTGTAGTAAGTTGGAGAAAAAGATTGATACTATTAACGAAAATTGTAATAAACAGATTAACTCCCTAAGTAGTAAAATGGTAGAAATGATTGATATGTGTAACAAAAATTTTAATGTGGTCAATGTTAAAATAGATAGGTTACGTGAATCACTAAATTCTAAAATAGATACTAAGATAGTAGAGGTAACTAATCAAATATCTAAGTTAGAAAATAAGTTAAACAAAGAGTGTGTTGACCTTAGAGGAGAAATGGAGTTGAATCGGAGCGATCTTCATACTCAAATTGAGCATGTCAAAGGAACATATACAGAGAATATCGTAGAGTTAAGTAATACGATTTCTAATATCCGGGAAGAAATTCACGGGATCATAGATAAAAGACTAGACAAGATCTATAATGCAGTGGGGCAAGATATGAGGGAATATGTCAGTAAGGTAGAAACGTTTGAAAAAGAGCTTGGGAAGGTCAGAGAACTAAAGAACGAACAAGAAACTTGGTCGCAGAAGGTTACAGAGAAAGAGGAAAAATTACAGGAAGAATTGAGAATAATGAAAGAGAATGCGGAGAAAGTGGCGGAAGAAAAAGTTTTGAATTGCCAGAGGGTACTACGGCAAGAAATGAGAGAAGGTCAGATTACAAGAGAAATAGTAGTAACGAGTGGTTTATACAATAGGGACCAAGATCTGCCTAAGTTTACTGGAAAACAGTTTAATCCTATGGAATTTGTCACATTAGTTGAGAAAAGATTTGCAAATAAGTTGAGGGATAACATTATCGAATGGGAATACGTGTTAGAGATCTTGTCTAATTCCTTCATCGGTAAAAGTAAAACCTGGTTTCAAGTGTACCGTAATGATATGTCTAATTTAGGAGAATTTAAAGAGAAGTTCGTTGACAAGTTTTGGGATGAGAATATACAAGATCGTGAGAGAGAACGGATTATGCTTGGTAAATATAGACAACAGGAGGGAGTGTCTATGACAGAGTACTTTCTGACACACGTGCTTATATGGAAAAATCTTAATAGTATTGATTCAGAAGTTGATGTCGTAAGGATTATGTTAAAACATTATTCTGATAAGATTAGGGAAGCTGCGTGTATGCAGAAAGTCAGTACTATCAAAGAAATGGAGGTATTGTTAGATAGTTTCGAGGCTCTGAATGGTAGAGTAGGTGATAATCGACCGCAAAGTAGAACTGTAGAAGGAGCTGGAAACAGGTCAGATAATTATCAGAGGAGAGGGAATAATAATGATCAGCCGAGGAATAATAGAAATTTCAATAGTGATAGAGGTCAGCAGAATTACCAGAGAGAATCGGAAGATGGGAGGCGTGCAGATGTGAATTATGTGAGGAATTATAGACAGAATAGCTGGAGAGGGAATAATTATGATCAGCCAAGGAATGATAGAAATTTCAATAGTGGTAGAAGTCAGCAGAATTACCAGAGAGAATCGGAAGATGGGAGGCGTGCAGATGTGAATTATGTGAGGAATTATAGACAAAATAGCTGGAGAGGGAATAATTATGATCAGCCGAGGAATAATAGAAATGTCAATAGTGACAGAGGTCAGCAGAGTTACCAGAGAGAATCGGAAGATGGGAGGCGTGCAGGTGTGAATTATGTGAGGAATTATAGGCAGAATAGTTGGAGAGGGAATAATTATGGTCAGCAGACGAATAATAGACATTTCAATAGTGATAGGATTCAGCAGAGTTATCAGGGGCAATCCGGAGAAGGAAGGCGTGGAAACTTTATAGGCCAAAGTGACGGAAGGCGTGAGGATTTTAGTCATCAGCGAGAGAGTAATAGGCTAAATGCGAATGGTATTCAGGAATAGTCATCGAGCAAGAGTATTCCAAACGCACAGGGAATCGGGTAAATTAAGTGAACAGTCCGAAGGTAGAAGTTGTACAGGTATGTAGTATAAGTAGTTATATAGTGAAAGTAGATGTAAGAGTATAGTGTGATTGTGACCTAAGTAGTGTTAAGTGAGATATGTAAGTAGTGAGGTAGTAACTCCGATGATAGAAATTGTGATGTGAAGAAGGTACTATTAGATATTATAACAGCCGTTGGGTAAGTCAAAGTGAGTAAATAGGATGATAGCGGTAGTAATCATAATTGAAGATAATTGTAAGTTTCAGCCACGCCTTGTTGTACCAGATCTTGTGTATCCAGTGATTTTAGGAGCTGACGTGATTGCAAATCATGGAAGTAGAATAGACTTTAATTTAGGTAGTGTGTGTTTGTTCTGGGAGTAATCTAGCAAAGAAGTACGTGTTAATTATGATGGTCTGAGGTGTGTTGGTGACGTGTGTTCTTTGAAATATATGAGAGGTAAGTGAAGTTGTTCCTAGTGAGAGGAAATGTGTTGTTGGGTGTGTTACGTGTCTATACGACCAGGATCTGAGGGATCGTCGGTATGAGGCAGTGACGTGAGGTAATTTGAGTGAATTACAGGAGGAGTAATTGTGCGATGTTAGGTAAGCATCGAGATGTATTTAGTGGTAAGTGAAGAAGAACACGTATATGAACATAAATTTGTAGTAAATGACCATAGATCGTTTGTGGGAGGTAAGTACCCCAGTCAACTTAAAAATGCTAGTGACGTTTAAGAACAAATAAACATTATGCTGGATTACGGAATAATTGAACCATCTGGTAGCCATAGTATTGATTCTTTAATTATTGTTGCCAGGAAGGATGTGATTTATTGAGATACGTAAGTTAATAAGGGCAAAATTGATTCGTTTGAGTGACAGAGTGCTACTCAGAGTTCCATTTCATCATCTGCAGAGGCGGGAAATATGTTGAAGTTATATTTTTGTATCAGGGGTATTTCACTATTGTGAACCGTATCGGGGAGTGTGCATATTCTTATAAATTCAGGAAGGGGATATTGTCGGTATTTGTAGTATTAAATATGTAAAGAAGTATTTCACGTGAGATTTGTTGAAATAAGAGTAAGATGATTAAATTTTTGTAAGAAACTAGCAAAATAAAACTAACATCTGCGATTTGCGTGTGAACCAAGTGTCGTATTGGTGTATTGGAAGAATAAGGGCTACATTGTCATGTACTGTGTGACAAAAAAACGGAGAACAGGACATTGGACAGTTATCTGCGATAACAATATGCGAGAACAGTTCTCATATAAGTGATATTTCACAAAAAGTTTTGATATGTTAAAAAAAAAAGAAAAGAAGAAGAATGTTGTATATTGATTGAAAATTATTTGTGTGTGTTAAATTAAGGGCTATGCTCTTGTGAATTGTATGAGAATGGGACACTGAACAGTTATCTACGATGGCAATGTGCGAGAAAAATTCTCATATGTGATGTATTATAAAATGTATGGATGCTGAAAAAGAAAATTATTGTTGTATACTCATTTAAAGTGTTTATCTGTGTCAGTGTTATATATATAATTTTGTTCATAAATCAATCGATTCTTTGTTCTTCGATTTATTTATGAGGGAGGCGAATTGTAACGGTTCAAATCCCGTTACAAGATGATATCCGTATTTTTATTATTGTATGACTTTATCTGTATTTTATTATTATTATTATTATTATTATTATTATTATTATTATTATGTCAGTATTATTATTATTTTATCTGTGATATTGTACTATTATTGTAATTATCCGTTTTATTCGATTTTGCAATTGCCTGTTGCTTGCAAGATTGCACTTAGATGTATACATATATACGTATGTGTAGTATAACATTCAATACCTGTACAGTGAAAATTGTTGTATATATCAGGGATGGGATGTGACGTTGGTGCATTGTGCAATATTGTTGGCGATTCTGCCAAGTCATCGCCACTCCATGGCTATGTCATCGCATTTATTTAGATATGCGCGCATCGACTCGTCGCCGCAGGGCTATTTCACCACTGTGTGTAATATCTGTCGCGTAGGTGGGAGTATGTCATTGTTATTTCTGGAGATTACGTAGTTGTGTCAACCAACGTCTATATAAGGTAGCTCCATATTGTAGCGTCAGTCATTACTTATACGGATGCAGTACAGTGAAGTAGTCTACTAGATCAAGAGGCCTTAGTTGGCCAGTGAACGAGAGATGGTGAAGACTCAGTGAGCCATTATTGGTCATTGAGAGAGTGAGACCAAATGGTTGGTCCGTCACTTAGTGGAAGACGCGGACGCAAGGCTTACCAAGAAGTCAGAGAGGGCAACCCTGGACCTGCCAAGAGGTCATACCATATTGACTTACAAAGAAGTCAGATGATATGGAGAAGAAGCAGTCGCAAGGATGTATCACCACGTTAGGCGTGACACATCTACAGTAAACACCAGAGCAATGGATTACGTCGTAATTACACTCAAAGTGTTGAAGGTACAGTCAAGTGAATCAGTGAGGGAAATATTTCGTATAAATTGTTAAATGTCCGGTCAAGAAGAATTCAAATTCATGCCTAGTTTCTTTCAGTTGCAATGTCATAATTTCATATTCTCATCTGTTTTATCGCAACAAGACTCACTATTTTTTGATATATTATTTAAAGAATATATATTGTTCTATCAAACGAATTCATAGTTTCATTTCATTGACAGTAAAATATCTTAACCTCAAAATTAATGGGGAAACCGAACGCCAATCTCCTTTTCCCAGAACTTATATGGTATGTTGTCAAAAGTAAGCTTATTACCCCACACCCTAGAGATGGTCAAGAGTCTCATTCTATTATTGCTGTACTGAGTGACAGCTGGCGCCCTTCAAATAACGTATGTGTAAGTAAGCAGGTAACAAGTAAGTGTGAGTACAAGGTCCGACGTGTGTGTATTTTATTTAAGGAATGTTAATTTTTATAATTTCCATTTTAAATGCAGATATTCAGATATTTCAAGTTAAATGCAGATAAATATGTTTGTAAAAGTTTAGTCAGCAAGTTAAGAAAACTACAGAGGAGAGCCATGTTCTTCGTGCATATCTACAGAATGAACCCGGGCCCGAGAAGACTGACCAATCAAGATAATATGATTTTCTGAGAACAGGAAAACGTCGGCGCGCTGTCATCAGGAGCTGAAGAAGGACCTGGAAGAAACAGGAAATCAAGGAACGGAAATCAGCAACAACTTGAGGATCAAGGCCACCAAGAGATTTCAAGAAAAAGTACCCAAGCGCCGTGGACAGAAGAAAGGAGGAGATTGCAGAGTGAAATGATGGAGAACTGGACGAGGATTAAAGCCCAGAAACAGTTGAAGCTAAATTCGAATTAACGTGGTCTATAGTCGGCTAAAACGAAAGAAGAAGAAGAAGAATTTAAAAATAGACATGTCTTCCGTATTTATGCCGAGTGAGAGACAAAACGCTACACGCTACCACGTGTCACGGTCACAGCTAGGGATTATTAAGGGAGAAGAAACAGCTCTGAAATTCCTCTTAATGCTACGCTATAATCTGTTCTTCCACACGGCATAAAACCCAAAAGATATCATGTCTATTAATCAGGACCGCGAAAGCACCAATTAATAATAATAATAATAATAATAATAATAATAATAATAATAATAATAATAATAATAATGGGAAGAAAGCAGCCACGGCCTTGATTTAGTTACACCCCCAACATTTACTGGTGTAAAAATATGAAAACATAGAAAACCATCTGCAGGATACCGACCGTAGGGTTCGAACCCACGTTCTCTCGAATGTAAGTTCACAGCTGCGTGACCCGAACCGCGCAACCAACTCGCTGCGTGGATTATCTACGATTGTAATCATTTTGAAAATTGGGATTGGGAAGTATTTCAAGGCTAGAAACTATCACTACTCCTACTGTACCATCAACACCCATTGAACAATTTACCATTTTCAAAATAGCATGCAATTTAAAACTCTTTTCGGGTACATTGAAGTTGTGATATCGTGTTTGAGCGAGTTAGCAGAGAGGATTAAATACCGACCAATGTTTCCAAGAACGCAGCATTCACTACACAGTTGGTATCTATGTAATTAATCAGCTGCCATAGCAATATGCAGGATACGACGTCTAGCTAACACGATAAGCCATGATAGAGGTGGCTTTGGTTTTATTGTCATCGTGAATATAGATATGTCGTAATGGACTTCCGACGGAGTTCGTTATTAAAGTAAATGAAAGTTGGATCAAAATAGAATATAACAGATCATTTACCTAAGGTGTGGAGTCCACGGTATTTACTCCCAGTCTAATACACTCGTTTTCATCTGTATACAACAAACCATACTGCAAACCACCACACACAATAGTGAATATATCTTTCCACATAAGGTTGGCGCTATGAAGGGTATCCTACGATAAAACTGGGCCAAATTTACATCATGTGCCGATCCCAATAAATTAGGAAAAGTAAGGAGGAAGAAGAAGAAACATACTGTTATGACGTCATAAACTTCTCTTTATAACATTCGGTCTCTCTGTACTTATGTTATCGATTTTTTCTTCTTGGACTAAAGAGGGTCTTCGCTTGCAGCTCAGCTGGTAGAGCGGTGGACTGTAGTGGACAATATAATTCAATATTTACTAAAAAGTTCGTAGATTATATATGAATCCTACCTTCTTCTGTATATTAAAAATATTTACGCAAAACAGGTTTGTCCAGTCCGTCAGTCCGTTCTACTGGACCGATTTGATTCACTTATGTTTTATTCTCTCCGGAATTACCTGCCGGTGAATCAACAGGCACTGATAGGTCTCTTAAGTTCAGTAAACTTTGTGTAATCCTAAAATCAAATCACTAAATGACCACTCCAATAACTGCAGGCGAAAGCTTGCTTCTGACCTGCAATACGTTCTGTAGTTGGCGGGTTGCACAAAGTTAGGAGCGAAGTAACCGTCTAATAACCATGGGCAACTGTAAGCAAATCTCGAATTTCAAACAAATTTGGTACACATATGACTAAATACTATCTCGAGAAATACTGTTGGAGTAGGACACACCTAGCACCCCCTATGGTTGGAGTGGGGAGGGAGTGATCTGATAACTATGACAGATGTAGTAGAGATCCAGCACAATCTGGGTAACGGCATACACACATTTTATTTATATGACGCTCCATAGGTCCATGAGGCCCGTTTATACAAAACTTACGTGGTTCTCTGCTACATTTGCCACAGTTATGAAGAATATTATCCAATCACTGTTTCAATCTCCGGCAATACTATATCAAGTTCAGTACTTACGAAACAAAGATTACAGTGGATGAAACCAATTTTTATTCATAAGATTTACTTTTCTTGCTAGTGGCTTTACGTCGTACCGACACAGATAGGTTTTAAGGGGACGATGGGATAGGAAAACCTAGGAGTTGGAAGGAAGCGGCCGTGGCCTTAATTGAGGTACAGCCCAAACATTTGCCTGGTGCGAAAATGGGAAACCACGGAAAACTATCTTCAGGGCTGCCGACAGTGGGATTCGACCCCACTATCTCCAGGATGCAAGCTCACAAGAATATGAAAACAGAATGTCCATATCTTTAACGAATCAGAAGATATTTGAGGTGGACAACTTAGCTGAATCACCCCGCATAGTATTGAATAGATTGAAAATTTATATTTTAATTTAGTTAATGAGAAATATAACGAACAACATCGAATGTAAGGTTTTAAGCAATACCATTGTCAGAACTGAGTATCATGAAACTCTGACGTATCGGAAACCAACTTCACGCAATTGTCACACTTATATACACTTTGAAATACCGCAGACCTTAGCCAGGAACAAACCTACTATCTTCGGAACAGAAAGACAAAGACTAACACACTTCGCCGCTGAGGTCGCACTAAGACATTTAGATTTTCGGAGAAGCTGGAATGCGAAAGTGGAAAGTTAATGACCATGGTATGATTCAGGTACAACCCTGAATTTGCTTGGTATGGAAATAGGAAACCACAGAAAACAATTTCCAGGTCTGTCGACGATGGCGTACGTAATCATCTTCTTCACAATGTAAGCTAACAGATACGCGACACGTACTCACTCGATCCCATTGCTCCAGTAAAATCGCAAAGCTTCCTTCGCCTGTAAAGTTGAAATTTCAGCACATCGTTTTGTTTCTGTGAATGAACATTTCACGGTAGACTGAAGTAATCATCTCGAGAACTGTATTTAGTTCAGTGTGGAAACTTTCCCCTGTTTCCTTAAACTGTAACCAAACAATGAACTTGTATTCTGTATATTAATACCTTCAATAGAAACTATGTGCTAACGAAGGTCCTGACCGACATACCTCTCGTATCTCCTACTTTTATGGCACAGAAAAAGTCATAAATAATTAATGAACTGATATTTATCAAATGAAACATCAGTTCATGGTGAGTATTAATGCCCAATAGGTCGTTTATGAGTGTAGTAAATCTTCATTAGCAGCTCTTAGCTGCATGAGGAGAAAATTAACTACTAAAGAATTCTGCAATTGGATAGAAGAGAAGAGGACATTACGTATTTGTTAAGGTGAACTCGTACCTGTGGACGGGTCAAGGCGCACTTAGTGTGTAAAAGGCAGAACATTACGAGATGTCAGGAATTATTGGTTAGAAAGTGTCTATGACGTGCTGTTCGTGCGTACATGGGAAGTAGGACGCCTTGAAACCAACCACAAGTCCTTGTTCAACACCATCCACCAGCTTCAACTTCTTGTGGTATTCTCCAGAAGTGTTATAGTTGCATTGCTCTCCAACTTTTCATAGTCACAAACCACCAGAGAAGAATATGGCCACATAGCCAAATGTAGTTTATTCTCTTGGTCAAGTATCTGTTTCGCCATCTTCTAAAAACGATACTATTCATAGACCTATTCAAGAAAACACATGTTGAAAATTATGTTATAATAATATCTGACCCTCTGTATACGGAGCGGAAGGAAATTCCTTTAACCCATTTTACGTCAAGGTTAGAAATAATTACTAAATACATGGTTCTTGTTACTATCCATTCATTTAAGGGTAATTTATTGCAAATAGAAAGGAATTTTGAAAATTTGACAGAGTGTAGTATTTACAGCATAGGTCGTTTTCGACCCCAGCATTCAATTTGACATTTACCGACATAATTACACGCTAAACATCACTTCCAAAACACTGAGGCATGCATTTTTTGATAAATCGTCGCTATTCAAAAAGAATAATAAAAGTGATATGTTAGAATTTTATTCTGAGTGGAATTAATTTCAAAATCAGTCTTCGAGTAACCTCAAAACAGGTTTTATACAACACTTTCCAAAGCCTGCATGCTTGTGACCATTTCTTAAAAATATTTATATCCATTCCAGGATGTCCCTTCTGAATTACTGAATGATCATTAATGTGGAAAAGTAGCATTATACGAGAAAAGCGAAATCCAAGCACTATGGGTTGTATATGACCCATTGGCCTGAAACGAGTTAACCAACCCCTTGCTGTTTGATAGTAGTGACGATTAATCTTTTAAGGTGCACAGCAAGGAAAATACCAGCATTCTGTAGTAACATTTAAATACAGTACAAAGAAACTAGGAGGAGATGGAATTTTGCATCGATATCAAATGAAAAACATGTGAGAAATGTTGTACATAGTTTCAGACTGGGAAAATATTGGTAACTTGATGGAGCAAATTACATATAATTTTTTAAAGATAAGGAAATACGCCTTTTTATTTATTTACTTATTAGTAATTTAAAATACAAAAACGAAGAAACCCTAAACGCTGATTCCTCCATAAGACGCCCCTGAACATGTACTTTAATTTCTACAGTAATTAACTGTACCTAAGTTCTTTACTACCGAATTCTCCAGATGAAAGGATGCATCATACTTCGATTTTATCTCGGACAAGGTATAATACATTCGGAAACAGATTCAATAACTTTTGTCTGTCTATTTGCCCGTTTGCTTGTTAAGACGTCCCGAAAATACGAATTGACAGAATTTCTCGAACCTCAATATTTAATTTGAGGCATCGCTGGCTGTACAGTGGCGTAGCAAAACTAGGAGCAGGACGCCAGTAGAAACTTTCTAATATCTCTGTTAATATTAGTTGTGCTAAACAATTATATATAACGAAAGATTTGCAAAATATAATTTTTAATATGTTATACATGTTTACTGTACGACGAATAATAACTGAGATATTCATTCGTTTGCATTATTATTATTATTATTATTATTATTATTATTATTTCCATCAACACCGGGTATCATATACAGGGACATATTATTCAAACGTCATGGTTACTAGTTAATTGGTGATAGTGATGGTGGGCATTCGAGAGATAATGGGTTCGAACCCCACTGTCGGCAGCCCTGAAGATAGCTTTCCATAATTTCTCATTTTTACACCAGGCAAACGCTGGAGCTGTACATTAATCAAGGCCACTGCCGATTCCTTCTCACTCCTAGCCATTTCCTGTCCCATCGTCGCCATAAGACCTGTCTGTGTCGGCGCGACGTAAAGCAAATTGTAGTTTTTAAACAAAAAATAGTGGTGATGGTGATAGTTGTCGTTGTTAAGATGCAAAAGAGGTAGTTGTCAGTTCAAATGATCACGAAGATACCGTAAAAATACCTATCGGGCATATGTCAAAGGCTTTTTTTGTCAACATGAGTGGCAACAAATTAGACGCCGCTTCTCCTGCTAACTCTATGCACGTAAATTGCTCAGTAACCTGTTAGCGACGTGAAGTCTACAGAGATAAATTTAAAAGCTGAATATCAAAGATAATCGTACTATCTTCCTTGCCTCACCTGAGTCCTGGCATTGCTTCCACAATCTTTCGTCAGGCTCCTCACTTTCATCTAACCTATCAGACCTCCCTTGGTTAACTCTTGTTCTTTTCCGACCCTGACGATATTAGGTTTACAAATCCTAGGGAGTCTTTCATTTTCATGCCTTTTGTGTCCCTTGACTTTTTTTTTGTCCGATACCGGTACCTTCATTTTTCGAAGTGTCGGATCCCCTCTATTGTTTCTCCTCTGGTTAGTGTTAATAGAGGACAGTTGCCTGTTGCACTCCCTCTTAAAACAATAATCACCACCGCCACCTGTCGTACGATGTCGGCAAGTAGAAGATCTCTGGTGACATATTTGGTGTTTACCCGTCAAAATTAATTTAAACTCAGTCATAAATCTCCCAATGGATTTTCGTTTCCCCACATGGTGGCTGAGGTTATACGATTACAATTATTATTATTATTATTATTATTATTATTATTATTATTATTATTATTATTATTATTATTATTATTAGTGATTGTTATTTAATAATTAAAATCCACTAAATTATTACGTTGGAATGAGGACCAGCGGATGAAAGCAATAAACAACACGGCTGGTTCTGTTTGAATATGCAGTTCAGCTGGTTTACGCTCGCGTGATGGCTATAATGTTTTTCTCGCATATAGAAATCATAGCATCGTTTCACGTTCAACAAGGTGAATGTATAAGTATCAGATGTAAAAATGTTACAGTCTTGAATCATTTAGGATCTCGAGGTTAATGACACTAGAGGTTTCTTTAATATTATGCCAAGTTTAGGCTCCTGATTTTACTATCTTTGTCAGTTATGTCCTAACAGTCAGGCTGTATAAGACCCTGATGTTTCGCGCCACGCGCGATATAATCCTAGACAAGTTGTGTAGATGTAAGGATGATTATCCACCACATCATTGCCAGTATAATCCTATAGAACTTATCTTGGCACAAATACAAGGAGAAGTCGCTAAGAAAAATACTACTTTAAGACGTCCACCTCTGTGGTGTAGTGGTCAGAGTAAAGTAAACTCGTGTCTCATCCCGAGGTAGTGCAGCTCTTTTCAGGCACATCCCCACTGGAGGTGAGCTGCATGTACCATTTCAACCACATACCAGCCCTCCTGCCATTCTTAAATTTCTGGCAGTACCGGGAATCGAACCCGGGCGCCCGAGGACGGCAGCTAATCACACTAACCGTTACGCTACAGAGGCGGACAGTGGTCAGAGTGATTAGCTGCCACCCCCGGAGGCCCGAGTTCGATTCCCGGCTCTGCCACGAAATTTGAAAAGTGGTACGAGGGCTGGAACAGGGTCCACTCAGCCTCGGGAGGTCAAATGAGTAGAGGTGGGTTCGATTCCCACCTCAGCCATTCTAGAAATGGTTTTCCGTGGTTTCCCACTTCTCCTCCAGGCAAATGCCGGGATGGTACCTAACTTAAGGCCACGGCCGCTTCCGTCCCTCTTCCTTGTCTATCTCTTCCTATCTTCCTATCCCCCCGCAAGGCCCCTGTTCAGCATAGCAGGTGAGGCCGCCTGGGCGAGGTACTGGTCATCCTCCCCAGTTGTATCCTCCGAAGCAATGTCTCACGCTCCAGGACACTGCCCTTGAGGCGGTAGAGGTGACTCCAAATGCTTCCACTGTGGCTTGAGAGTTTATTCTTCACTTCTGTGAAAGACGAAAGACCCAGCAACCATCGTCTTCGTGCTGAGTTCCATTTGCTTTTGACATGGCCGTACTCTCTGGAATGGCTTAGACGGAAGCTCTTTTGTCCCTTGTCGTTGATTCATTTTGAGCCAGGCTCATTGTGTTGTAAGTCCAGGTCCATTTCTGCTAAGATATTATATTAACAGTGGACTATGGTCTTGTGATATGGAAATGAACAAATTGTTTACCTCTTTAACCTGCCTCAGTCTCATCCTTGGCTTTTTATAATACGAAAGTGACAGAGGTATTTGCGAAGATAGCAATGCTATTTCTTACGCAACTAGTCCCTGCTATTGAATGATAGTGTGTCAGAAGACGTGACTGTGATGGGCAATAACTCCTGTTCAGTTATGGACAACAACCTCACTCCTCGTTTCCCTGTGGTGTACATCTAGGCTGTCTGGCAGCTGATGGTAGATCTGATGGGGAACAATCAGGACTCTATATATATTATTACTAGCTAATGTACCCGAGCTTCGCTACGGGATTCTCAGAAAGACTGACTTTGTCGCTTTCGTAACTGAAGTCAACATAGGTCATTACAGAAACGTCAGTAGGAAAGTAGAGATTAAAAACAATGTCATCATATAAAATACTCAATCAAAAGGAAAAACCGCACATTTTCTCACTTTTAACAAATAGTGCCGATCTAACAGTCCAAAGTTCCAGAACTGGAATGACCAAGCCGCAGAGAGCCGTGTGAACACTCCTCTGCCATTATTCCGTTAAATATGCACACTGCTCATTCCAATCAGTGCCTCAGAGTGGGGATTGAATAGCTCGAATGCTATGATGAACCAGTGTGTTAAGTACCATTAGTATCAGAAAATTTATGAACCAGAGAAATTGTATGCTAAAGAAGAAAGTTATCTAACTCCCCAGCTACTTCCCGCATATATTCAGGCAGACTGTTACACTCGGTACTACCGGGTGAGTTGGCCGTGTGGTTAGAGGCATGCAGCTATGAGCTTGCATCCCGGAGATAGTGGATTCGAACCCCACTGTCGGCAGCCTTAAGATGGTATTCTGTGGTTTCCCATTTTCATGCCAGAAAAATGTCGATAGTTGGCGATAGGACTGACTTCTCTTTGTACACTTCGTTGACGTGCAAGTTTTAAGCAGCAATCTTCACACACTCTTGTATCCAGTTCTAAATTAGTAGCACCTACCAAAAACCGAACAAAATGTATCCAGCAAGAAAAGTGCTCGTGCGGCGGGAGCTCTGGAATGCGTGCTCTAATTTCCCGGAGAAATATTAGAATTACAAATGAAAGTATATGACCTTTTGTAGAAAAGTGGAATTTTAAGTACACATTATTGTGGTCCATTATTTTCGTTTTTAACGGATAAAACACTCACACGTTCAGTAAACAGGCTACCTACACATTAACAGCTGACATTTAGAAAAAGTTAATTATTGAGAAATTAGTATAGGCTTACATTTGAACTGGATACGTGAAGTATATCCATCCGAATTTCAGCTCAGTTGGTCCAGTAGTTTAAGCGTGACTGGGCGAGAAATGGAGACATAATCTCATTTTGAATTACGCTATTTTTAAAAATATTTTCGCAAATATTATACTTTCAAGTCAACAACTTGAAACAAAGCATAACATAATGTACTCATCGTTTAATTCAGCACCTCTTATAACTGAATAATTAAAAACTGAGTCTAACGATTGTCACCTCTTGCTCATGTACCTCGCGACACTATTTAATAACTATGTCAGGCACAACTGACGCAGAACGCTGCATTTGGTCTTGTGCTTTTTATGGTCATATTAACATTTTTAAAGCATGACTAAACTTGTTGGTCCGCCTCTGTGGTGTAGTGGTTAGCGTGATTAGCTGCCACCCCCGGAGGCCCGGGTTCGATTCCCGGCTCTGCCACGAAATTTGAAAAGTGGTATGAGGGCTGGAACGGGGTCCACTCAGCCTCGGGAGCTCAACTGAGTATAGGTGGGTTCGATTCCCACCTCAGCCATCCTGGAAGTGGTTTTCCGTGGTTTCCCACTTCTCCTCCATGCGAATGCCGGGATGGTACCTAACTTAAGGCCACGGCCGCTTCCTTTCCTCTTCCTTGTCTATCCCTTCCAGTCATCCCATCCCTCCACAAGGCCCCTGTTCAGCATAGCAGGTGAGGCCGCCTGGGCGAGGTACTGGTCATACTCCCCAGTTGTATCCCCCGACCAAGAGCCTGAAGCTCTAGGACACTGCCCTTGAGGCGGTAGAGGTGGGATCCCTCGCGAAGTCCGAGGGAAAAACCGAACCTGGAGGGTAAACAGATGATGATGATGATGATTTTCGCAAATATTATACTTTCAAGTCAACAACTTGAAACAAAGCATAACATAATGTACTCATCGTTTAGTTCAGCACCTCTTACAACTGAATAATTAAAAACTGAGTCTAACGATTGTCGCCTCTTGCTAATGTACCTCGCGACACTATTTAATAACTATGTCAGGCACAACTGACGCAGAACGCTGCATTTGGTCTTGTGCCTTTTTATGGTCATATTAACATTTTTAAAGCATGACTAAACTTGTTGGTTAGCCTCTGTGGTGTAGTGGTTAGCGTGATTAGCTGCCACACCCAGAGGCCCGGGTTCGATTCCCGGCTCTGCCACGAAATTTGAAAAGTGGTATGAGGGCTGGAACGGGGTCCATTCAGCCTCGGGAGCTCAACTGAGTATAGGTGGGTTCGATTCCCACCTCAGCCATCCTGGAAGTGGTTTTCCGTGGTTTCCCACTTCTCCTCCAGGCGAATGCCGAAATGGTACCTAACTTAAGGCCACGGCCGCTTCCTTCCCTCTTCCTTGTCTATCCCTTCCAGTCATCCCATCCCTCCACAAGGCCCCTGTTCAGCATAGCAGGTGAGGCCGCCTGGGCGAGGTACTGGTCATTCTCCCCAGTTGTATCCCCGACCAAGTGTCTGAAACTCCAGGACACTGCCCTTGAGGCGGTAGAGGTAGGATTCCTCGCTGAGTCCAAGGGAGAAGCCGAACCTGGAGGGTAAACAGATGATGATGATGATGATGACTAAACTTCTTAAACGGTAATAGAAAGAATTATTTTTGGAATTAAATAATAATAATAATAATAATAATAATAATAATAATAATAATAATAATAATAATAATAATCGTATGGCCTCAGCTACCGTTTGCAGACATTTCGATTTGACGCCATCTGGCTGTCTGCTCGTCAATTTCGACGTTCCGTTTTACTCTAGGTCCGCTAGATGGCAGACAGAGTAAACCGGATCTCTCTTGAGCGTCTATGGCTGAGATTTAATTAATTTTGTCGGGTAAATACCAAATGTATCACCAGAGATCTTTTACATGCCGACATCGTACGACATGGAGTGTCGAATGGACTTTTTTCCGCCCTTCAAAAATCCGACTACCTCTGCCGGGTTTGAACCCGCTATCTTGGGACCCGGAGGCCGACACTCTACCACGGATCCACAGAGGCAGCTATTTTTAAAATTAATAACTTTGCATGGCCTCTAATATCTGACGAGAAACTCTTCATTAGTCTGTAACCTATTGGGAGGCGAGGAGACAATTAGTTCATTGCTCCACTCACTGTCCAGACTTCCTCTAAAAATCTTTTTACAATTTGCTTTACGTTGCATCGATACAGATACGTCTTATGGCGACAATGGGACAGGAAAGGGCTAGGAAAGGGAAAGAAGCGGTCTTGGCCTTAATTAAAGCCTTGTGTGAAACTGGGAAACCACGGAAATAAATATCTCCTTCCTGACTTTTGGATTAAAACACGATGCGATTACCCCGAGCTCGATGAAAGGGCGATCAAATTCTTTGTGCGCTTTTCGACAACATACTGTATTTAGGTGAGAAAGGAATTTCAAGACGTGTGTACAACATAGACAAATACCGTACGAGTGCTAACACCGAGCAAAATACAGTCTGATATAAATAAACTTGTCTAGTGATGCAAGCTCAAGAATCTCATTAATTTATTATGGTATTTCTATTCTATTCACTTTAAAAAAATATAATGTATATTACTAACTAGTTACCTAGCCATTAATAAAGAATTTATCGCCGCTGTTCGAGCAAAAGGTCATATCATACAATGCTCTTCCTATCCATTATTTTCCTTAAGACTGGTCAAGCCTCCCAGTCACATATGGATATGCAGTCCATCAGAACAATTTTCGTTGAGTTCATTTTCGTATGCTAATGTGTAAAGGAAAATGAGCCTTAAGTACATTATAATTTAGGAGTGCGTAAATAAGTCATGCAAACATACATTCCTAGAGTGCGGTACGATAAAGTTCATTTTCCCTTACACGTAAGCATAGGGAAATGAAACCGGCCCCGCGGTGTAGGGGTAGCATGCCTGTCTCTTACACTGAGGCCCCGGGTTCGATTCCCGGCCAGGTCAGGGAGTTTTACCTGCACCTGAGAACTGGTTCGAGGTCCACTCAGCCACGTGATTGCAATTGAGGAGCTATCTGACGGTGAGATGGCGGCCCCGGTTTAGAAAGCCAAGAATAACGGCCGAGAGGATCCGTCGTGCTGACCACACGACACCTCGTAATCTGCAGGCCTTCGGGCTGAGCAGCGGTCGCTTGGTAGGCCATGGGGTTTCGTCTGGTATTATAAGAAAATAAACGAAACGAATATTGTTCTGATGGACTAAATATCCGCTAGAAGGCGTGACCAGTCTTAAAGGAAAATAATGGATAGCAAGAGCATTGAGAGATATGACCTTCTGCCCGAACAGTGATGATATATAAGGGTTGCCAAGTTTGACTTTAGTGCGAGCGTCATTATTGGAGCAAAGAGAACATCTCGCAGGCGTTAGTGGATGGCTACCTATACCAGGAAGAAATCTAGAACCGTCGGAAAGGGTTTGTGTGCTATATGTGCGTGCGAAATCGAAGTTGAGTAGATACCGTTTTGCCATGAATTTACTCAGAACTGCCCAGCGTCGGTTATTCAGTTCATGGTAAGAAATGGTGTTAGCAGAGCCGACATTTGTCGTCGTATGAAGGATGCGCACGGGAATAAATGTATATCACTCTGTACAGTGTTCAATGGTGTTGGGAGTTTCGACATGCACGAGTAATATGCCAAAACCAGGTCAGTCACAGTGGACAATCTGGTTAAAAAATCAAGAGATGCCGGTTCGCAAGCAATGGTGAGTCCGAGACGCCGTTCAAGAATGATTCCTCCGCCAACCATGGAAGTTGTTCGCTCGGGGTTTCCGTCATCAAGTGGACCACTGGGACACAGAACCAGCAAGGCGACTATTTGTAGGCAGATATATCACCCATACATCACTCTTTATGTTACCGAAGCGAGTTTGCTCTGCGGTTAGGGGCGCGCAGCAGTGAGCTTGCATTCGGGAGATAGTGGGTTCGAGCCCCACTGTCAGCAGCCCTGAAAATGGTTTTCCGTGGTTTCCCACTTTAACACCAGGTAAATTCTGGGCCTGTACCTTTGTTAAGACGTAAAGTTAACTGTAAAAAACGCTTTATGTTCACGTATTCCAAAAAATGAACCATTACATAAACCAACAAATGTCTCAGTTTCATTTGGGCAATCCTTATATTACTTTTCAGAATACGAAGGAAAAAACCTCATTATCGTCTTGGAACAGGAGAGGTGGTAATAAAAAAAACAGCTGGAAAATGTTCTACAACGGCGAGCATTATTTTAATTAACAGCAATCGATTCTTCTCGATGTCCACTCTCTTTCTGACACCCTTTAATCAGTTATATGTAGTGTTTTAGTGCAACAATCCTCGACATTTTGAAATTATTTTACCAAATTTCACTTTAAACGCTTCCACCTCGAGCATAACGGCTAGCACTATTAGCTGCTGTTCTCGGATGTCCATGTTCGATTCCCAGTACTGTCGGAGATTTAAGAATGGTAGGAGGGCTGGTATGTGAGTAAAATGGTACGTGCAGCTCACCTCCATTGGAGGCGTATATGGGAAGAGCTGCACCTCGGGGCGATGACACGAGTTTACTTTTCCCTTACACGCGCACCATGGTTGGTGTCGGGGTCAAGGCCTCATGTTTTAACGTAAAATATATACAGGGTGATAAGTATCGTCGAAATAAAGTATCTTTAAGCTTTATTGTTGACATTATATATCTTAATTCTAAACAAGTTTACAGATTTTCAATCCCGGGGTCATTTGGCTGAGGCTCTAGCAGCGCAGAACTCGCCTCAAGGAGATCGGCCGCCTTAACTTTGGGACGCTTCCTATAAGCCATTTGACATTCCGCATTGGCGATTTTGAACTTCTTGAGATTCTGTCACGCCGCTATATTATCTCAAATGCGTTTTCGTTTAATCTGAAGCCCTTTATTGCCCATATCTAGTCATATTTTACGAAAGGAGGAATTTTTTCTCAGTTCTTCGCATCACAGTTTTCTCAAATGTTCACTATTTAATTGGTTTTACCGTTTACTTGTAGAATTCATTTTGATAAACCGGTAGAGTTGGCCGTACGGTTAGAGGCGCGCGACTGTTAACTTGCATCCGGGAGATAGTGGGTTCGAACCCCACTGTCGGCAGCCCTGAAGATGGTTTTCCGTGGTTTCCCATTTTCACACCAGGAAAATGCTGGGGTTGTACCTTAATTAACACCACGGACGCTCCCTTCCCACTCCTAGGCCTTTCCTATCCCATCGTCACTATAAGACCTATCTATGTCGGTGCGACGTAAAGCAAATAGCAAATAGAATTTTTTTTTTTTTTTTTTGATAAATCAAACTACACCTTAAACGACTTTCTACCATGCCGGAGTTCAAAGTTGCACTAATTGATAGCCACGTAGCAAGGCGATTTTAGTACCTCAAGATGACTTCACCTGATGACGTCATCCCTTGATCAGACTCTTGCAGCAACGAGATACATTTGTCCTTCCTCTTTAAAATGAGATACGAACGCACTTGATATCTAGAATTATTTCGATTTTGACGTTCATGTTTTTGTAACGCTCGCCGATCCAAGCACGGTTTAGAAATAACAGACATATTCTCCGTCAAAAATGTCACTGTACAACAATCTATCATTCCTTGAAAAACTCTTCATTACCTGTAATGGCACGTCTATTATCGAAATATTATATTCACTCGGTCCGCAGTTATAGCCAATACAAAACCAAAACGGCGCTGTAATTGGCGTAAAAATTTCCCCCCGCTGCGCATTGATGATATCATCAGCAGATTGCATAATTATGTCCTTTACACGATGGCATTGTCACAGCTCTAGACTGTATAGTTTCTGAGTTACAAGCGTTAACCAAGGCGTGTCGAACAGTGTCGCATGTCAGAATTTTGTCACGCACTAGTTCATTAATATGCTGGAAGCAAATAACTTCCGTCCTCCAGGGATAGCGCCACTGAAGTCAGCAGGATGACCCTTCACTGCAATTGGATGGTGTTTGCATCACTTGATCAAGCGTCAAAAATAGATGTCGAGGTATTTAGGCCCTACACAAAACCAAAATCTTTTGTATTTCCTGTAAAGTGTAAAGAATAATTATATACAAAAATGAAGATAAAAGCATGATTTTTTATCGTAAAAAATGTTAGTGATATCTATATATCAAATAAAGAGGGTTTTTTCTCTGTACATACCTCAGAATTTGAAAAGAATGGTATTTCCGTATTGGTGGTGTCCACAGTAACAAGGAAATGCACTTTTTAATCTTCCGTAATGTCTGTCTGTCTGTCTGTCTGTCTGTCTGTCTGTCTGTCTGTCTGTCTGTCTGTCTGTCTGTATGCACGCGCATCACGAGGAAACGGCTGACTAGAATTCAATGAAAATCGGTATGTGAAGTCAGGGAATAAGCCGCTACAATCCAGGGCATGAATAATTTCATTCACGCTGAGTGAAATTGTAGTTTAGGGGAAGGCATAAAAATGTAATTCTCAAATATTTATGTTATTAGTGGTTCTATCGATAAATACTAGATAACTAAAGTTATATAGCATTACATTTTCGATCATTTATGTCTTCTACATTTTTACCGTACCGGCTATCATGAATGTGGATTTTTGTTGCTATTGTTGCTAAGTCCATATCGGAGAACAAGGAACTATACTTTAAGCTATAAACCATTGTATTCAACCTGGATGAAATGGTAGTCCAGGGGACAGTACGGAAGAAAGACGAAAGAAGATTGGAGGCACTAGAGATATGGGTATAAAATAAGTAAAATGGGAAGACCGGGTAAAGAATGAAGAGGTATTACGAAGAGTTGGAGAAGATCGAACTATGTTGCAAATCATTAGAAGGAGAAAAATGAGCTGGATTGGACACGGTTTGAGGAGGGACTGTTTACTGAAAGGAATGGTGAAAGGCAAAACAACAAGAGGAAGAAAAATATATGAAATGCTGGACAACAACGGAAGGAAACATTCGGAGACGAAAAACTTGACTATGGACAGGCAAAAGTGGAAGAGGTTGATTCCATGACAAGACCTGCCATAAGGGAGAATACCTGAATAAAATGAGTGAATTTCTAGCCCATTTTGTGTGATAATCAAACTGTGAACCTGTTGCATTTTCCTTCCGTGAAGTATGAGTACAAGCAATTCTTTATTTGTGCATCCGAATATACATATTTAACATTACGTCTACTAGCGTTTTTGTACATTTCAGAATCCTTGTGGTCACACACAGTATGTGTACTGACGTTCTTATGAATATATACTGTATGTATAATAAATAACACGGTGACCGTGCTAAACGAAGTTTAGAATAACTGCTTAATCAGAGGACTACAAATTAGCGTATTTTGAAAGTTCTAATCAGTTTAAATATTTACAAATATTAAGAATAATAGAAGCCAATAAGTCTATCACTTCGTAATCTGTATTTATGAAGCTAATAATAATAATTTCGTGTGGCTATTTCTAGCTGGGTGCAGCCCTTGTAAAGCAGACCCTCCGATGAGGGTGGGCGGCATCTGCCATGTGTAAGTAACTGCGTGTTATTGTGGTGGAGGATAGTGTTACGTGTGGTGTGTGAGTTGCAGGGATGTTGGGGACAGCACGAACACCTAGCCCCCGGGCCATTGGAATTAACCAATGAAGGTTAAAATCCCCGACCCGGCCGAGAATCGAACCCGGGACCCTCTGAACCGAAGACCAGTACGCTGACCATTCAGCCAACGAGTCGGACTATGAAGCTAATAACGTGAGATAGTACGTTCGAACCCCACTATCGGCAGCCTTTAAGATGGTTTTCCGTGGTTTCCCACTTTCACACCGGGTAAATGTTGGGCCTGTACCTTTTTTAAGACCACGGTTGCTTCCTTCCCATTCCTAGCCATTTCCTATCCCATCGTCACTATCAGAACTATCCGTGTCGGTGCGACGTAAAGCAAATTGTAAGAGAAAAAACTAATAACAGCTTGTCTTCAAATATTCTTGTATTATTTTATACTTTCCGAAAACAGCTATAGCCTGGACGTTTGAAGCATTAACCAACAGCTGTCTTTGTATTGTGCGACATGAAAAAGCCCGTTCACAACTATACTAGCAACGACGTTGTCACATTTATTCTTCTCATCGTCGCCATCGTCACTAAGTAACGCATAAAACACAGCGTGCTAGAAATCAGGATGTATATTTGTCTTGACGAACGTTGTTATGCATTTCACTTGTAGCATGTTTCCAAGTCCTACATATTTTGGTTTACAACCACACACACAAACTTCGAAAAATGAAATGCCTCAACAGCGCCTTTGATGGCTGACATGTGCAGAAGACGCATGGCACAGATGACACGATAACTCAACAAAGAGGTCGTGACAATTGCGCACGGGCTTAGCTCTGGGCTGCAGAATGGACTTGTACGTCACAAACCCTGAGAGGTTTCAGTTCAGTTCAGTCAGTAACAACATGTCAAGCCAGTAACTTCACTGTTTGCTGTTTCACCTCTTCGACCATACTTTGGTATGGGGATTCTTCTATTTCTTCTTCTTCCTCCTCCTCCTAGCTTTCTTCTTGGTCTTATTTTTTTCTTCTTCTTCTCTGCTAGTCAAACTTGCTTCATGTGCATTCTGGTGCCAGGGCAATCCGGCCGAGTTCTGCCTCCGCCCTCCCATGCCAAAGACATACGACTGGTTGCATACGTGTTCACGGACATGCAACGTCGTTCGTGTGGCACTTTTGATGTTATAAACAACTATAAACGATGAACTTCACTAGTTTACGCCATCATAGAGTTCGAGTATAGCATGTAGTTTTCCCTTCACCCCAAACCGAATCCTCATGGCACAGCAGCCCCAAAGGGCCATGGCCTACCAAGCGAACCGTGCTCAGCCCGAAGGCCAGCAGATTACGAGGTGTCGTAGGGTCAGCACGACAGATCCTCTCGGCCGTTATTCTTGGCTTTCTAGACCGGGGCCGCTATCTCACCGTCAGATAGCTCCTCGATTATAATCACGTAGGTTAAGTGGACCTCGAACCAGCTCTCAGATGCAAGTAAAAGTCCCTGACCTGGCTGGGAATCGAACCCGGGGCCTCCGGGTAAGAGGCAGGCACGCTACCCCTACAGCGCGGGTCCAGCTTACCCTTCACACACACACACACACACACACACACACACACACACACACACACACACACAAAAAGGCCAATTCCGTTAGGCCACGAAGGCTTCTACAATCCGTAACTCCGGTGCTTGATGGGGTAGAGAGGTTAGCTCTACGCCCGACCGCCTTTGCCCCCAGGAATTAACCTGGTACTCATTTTTGGTGTAGGCTGAGTGAACCTCAGGGCCATGTGCATCTCCGGAAGTAGAAATTTCGTTTGTTAAATTTTTCGACTTCCTTACGGGGAGATCACGTTCTTCGGGTGAACCGTACACGCCTTCCTCACCAGTCAGGGTTTAATGATAATGTTATTGGTTTTACGTCCCACTAACTAGTTTTACGGTTTTAGGAGACGCCGAGGTTCCGGAATTTAGTCCCGCAGGAGTTAATCTACCGAGACGAGCCTAACGTATTACAGCACCTTCAAATAACACCGGACTGAGCAAGGATCGAACCTGCCAAGTTGGGGCCAGAAGACCAGCGCCTCAACCGTCTGAGCCGCTCAGCCCGGCCATCAGAGTTTTATTAATTTGCTCATGGTTTTCAAATCATTGTGTTATTCTTGTCTTTAAATTGCACGGTCGCTTTGATATTAAGGCTCTGTTTGCCAGTTATTTAATAGTACACCCTCTAGTGTCTTAGACATGGTATCAATTTTTTATCCTGAACTGAGTATACTGGCGCAGGTTGTGACACTCACGACTGGTAATTACAAGCCATTAATCAACCCGGGGATGAATGAGACTCGCTCGAGGCCCAATTACACATCCCGAAGGTAAACCAATTATTTCCCTCTTGCTCTATATCTACCGCGCTTACCCTTCAACGACCAGCTTTATCCGTGCTGTACTGCGACACGAAATGTGTCACACTTGTTGCAGCCACACGAACTGCACGCCTGTTTCTGATGCACAAACATATAAAAAGTAACCGATGAAGACGGCTGAATACAATCAGTTCAAAATAAAGTTCTACAACGAGACAACGCGTTTCCCAAAGAGAACATAGTGAACTCTTTACACTTCGTTGTGAATTATTTTCATCACTACCCAATGGACATCAAAATATGCTTGACAACAAGGTAGCGAGAATGATTTCCGGTTCAAACAGGTGTGAACACTGACAGGAGAATATTCGGAATTAAGAGATAAACTCTAAATTAGGAATTAACTTGATGAATTGAATGTTTGATTTCGTGTGGCTATTTCTAGCCGAGTGCAGCCCTTGTAAGGCAGACCCTCCGATAAGAGTGGGCGTCATTCGCCATGTGTAGGTAACTGCGTGTTATTGTGGTGGAGGATAGTGTTATGTGTGGTGTGTGAGTTGCAGGGATCTTGCGGAGAGCACACATACCCAGCCCCGAGCATTGGAATTAACCAATGAAGGTTAAAATCCCCGACCCGGCCGGGAATCAAACCCGGGATCCTCTGAACCTAAGGCCAGTACGCTGACCATTCAGCCAATGAGTCGGACAAGTTTATGAATGAAACTGTGTTTATACATTCGCTGCGGTGTAGGGGTCATGTGAGGCAAATGGAGGATGATAGGTTACCTACGAGAATAATGGACTCTCCTACGGAGGGTAAGAGAAGTAGAGGGAGAACAAGGCAACAATGGTTAGATTCAGGTATTTAAATATTTGAATATAAGAGGTGTAGAACTGATTGACTAAAAAAACTTATTATAATCAATTCAAAGAAGGTCAAGATCAAATGGTTGGAAGAAATTAAGCAGGAATTATTTTAAAAAAACGCTACAGACGACACCATTAAAAAGGGTAAAACCTTTGGGGCTCTGGTTGTAAATCACACGTTCGTGGAAAACGCTAAAAAACCCGCTGGAAAACAATGGACAGAAGAAATTGTCTGTAAATTGTATGTAAATTTCTATGTGGTGGTGCCATATTTTATTTGAATGTAAGCTCAATTCACTGTAAATTGTAGTATTAAGGTATTAAGGCATCTGAATTATTTAAGGTATGTGTGAATTTGTATATGAACATGTGCATTTACAATGATAAGGTAATAGGAACTTTTGAAATACTTAAGGTAGGTACGTGTGAATTAGTACCTATACTACGGAGTTGTAGTGTTAAGCTAGTTTGAAGTTTACTTCATTATCATACTATTGTAAGTGACCCCTGCCACCGAGCCAACGGCCGTAGCCATGTTGAAACACCGGATCCCGTGAGATCTCCGAAGTTAAGCAACATTGGGCGTGGTCAAGATTTGGATGGGTTGCCACGCGCTGTTGGTGGTGGTGCGGGTAAGGGAATGAGGAGCGGAAAGGAACTGGCCACCCTACCGAACGTAAACTCCGGCTCAGGCACACCTCTGCGGAGCTTCGGACCTGCCTTCGGGCATAATACACCCTTACCTTACCTTTACTGCCACCGGGATATTTCACAATTGTGATGTATCTGTTAATAACATACATACATACACACATACATTATCATTATAGACTGTTATGCCTTTCAGCGTTCAGTCTGCAAGCCTCTGAGAATTTACTAAACGTCGCCACAATACTCGATTTGCAACTAGTGTTGTGGCCTCATTTAGTTCTATACCTCTTATCTTTAAATCGTTAGAAACCGAGTCTAACCATCGTCGTCTTGGTCTCCCTCTACTTCTCTTACCCTCCATAACAGAGTCCATTATTCTCCTAGGTAACCTAACCTCCTCCATTCGCCTCACATGACCCCACCACCGAAGCCGGTTTATGCGTACAGCTTCATCCATCGAGTTCATTCCTAAATTAGCCTTTATCTCCTCATTCCGAGTACCCTCCTGCCCTTGTTCCCACCTGTTTGTACCAACTATCATTCTTGCTAATTTCATGTCTGTTACTTCTAACTTATGAATAAGATATCCTGAGTCCACCCAGCTTTCGCTCCCGTAAAGCAAAGTTGGTATGAAAACAGACCGATGTAAAGATAGTTTCGTCTGGGAGCTGACTTTCTTCTTACAGAATACTGTTGATCGCAACTGCGAGCTCACTGCATTAGCTTTACGACACCTTAATTCAATCTCACCATATTACCATCCTGGGAGAACACACAACCTAAATACTTGAAATTGTCTACCTGTTCTAGCTTTGTATCACCAATCTGACATTCAATTCTGTTGAATTTCTTACCTACTGACATCAATTTAGTCTTCGAGAGGCTAATTTTCATACCATACTCATTGCACCTATTTTCAAGTTCCAAGATATTAGACTGCAGGCTTTCGGCACAGTCTGCCATTAAGACCAAGTCGTCAGCATAGGCCAAACTGCTTACTACATTTCCACCTAACTGAATCCCTCCCTGCCATTTTATACCTTTCAGCAGATGATCCATGTAAACTACGAACAGCAAAGGTGAAAGATTACAGCCTTCTCTAACTCCTGTAAGTACCCTGAACCAAGAACTCATTCTACCATCAATTCTCACTGAAGCCCAATTGTCAACATAAATGCCTTTGATTGATTTTAATAATCTACCTTTAATTCCATAGTCCCCCAGTATGGCGAACATCTTTTCCCTCGGTACCCTGTCATATGCTTTCTCTAGATCTACGAAACATAAACACAACTGCCTATTCCTCTCGTAGCATTTTTCAATTACCTGGCGCATACTGAAAATCTGATCCTGACAGCCCCTCTGTGGTCTGAAACCACACTGGTTTTCATCCAGCTTCCTCTCAACGACTGATCGCACCCTCCCTTCCAAGATGCCAGTGAATAATTTGCCTGGTATACTAATCAATGAGATACCTCGATAGTTGTCGCAATCCTTCCTGTTCCCTTGCTTATAGATAGGTGCAATTACTGCTTGTGTCCAATCTGAAGGTACCTTACCAACACTCCACGCTAATTTACTACTCTATGAAGCCATTTCATCCCTGCCTTCCCACTAAACTTCACCATTTCAGGTCTAATTTCATCTATTCCTGCTGCCTTATGACAATGGAGTTTATTTACTATCCTTTCCACTTCCTCAAGCATAATTTCACCAACATCATTTTCCTCCTCCCCATGAGCTTGGCTGTTTGCAACACCACCACGATTATTTCCTTTCACATTGAGAAGATGTTCAAAATATTCCCTCCACCTCTCCAGTGATTCCCTGGGATGTTCTATGAGTTCACCTGAATTACTCAAAACACTGTTCATTTCCTTTTTTCCCTCCCTTCCTAAGATTCTTTATTACTGTCCAGAAAGGTTTCCCTGCTGCTTGACCTAGCCTTTCCAGGTTATTACCAAAATCTTCCCATGACTTCTTTTTGGATTCAACAACTATTTCTTTCGCTCTGTTTCTTTCATCTACATACAAAGCCCTGTCTGCCTCGGCCCTTGTTTGGAGCCATTTCTGATAAGCCTTCTTTTTACGTTTACAGGCTGCTCTCACTTCATCATTCCACCAAGATGTTCGCCTTTTCCCATCTTTACACACAGTTGTTCCTAGGCATTCCCTTGCTGTTTCTACTACAGCATCCCTGTATGCCACCCATTCACTTTCTATATCCTGAACCTGCTTACTGTCTACTGTTCGAAACTTCTCACTAATCATATCCATGTACTTCTGTCTAATTTCCTCGTCCTGGAGATTTTCTACCCTTATTCGTTTGCAGACAGATTTCACTTTCTCTACCCTAGGCCTAGAGATACTTAGTTCACTACAGATCAGATAGTGGTCTGTATCATCGAAAATTCCGCGAAAAACTCGTACATTCCTAACAGATTTCCTGAGTTCAAAGTCTGTTAAGATATAGTCTATTATGGATCTGGTACCCCTAGCCTCCCATGTGTAGCGGTAAATGAAATGAAATGGCGTATGGCTTTTAGTGCCGGGAGTGTCCGAGGACAAGTTCGGCTCGCCGGATGCAGGTCTTTTGATTTGACACCCGTAGGTGACCTGCGCGTCGTAATGAGGATGAAATGATGATGAAGACGACACATACACCCAGTCCCCGTGCCAGGGAAATTAACCAATTAAGGTTAAAATTCCCGACCCTGCCGGGAATCGAACCCGGGACTCCTGTGGCCAAAGGCCAGCACGCTAACCATTTAGCCATGGAGCCGGACATGTGTAGCGGTGAATAGCCTTATGCTTGAAGAATGTATTCGTAACAGCTAAACCCATACTAGCACAGAAGTCCAGCAAACGCTTCCCATTCCCATTAGCTTCCATATCTTCCCCACATTTACCAATCACCCTTTCGTATCCTTCAGTTCTATTCCCAACTCTCGCATTGAAATCGCCCATTAGCACTATTCTATCCTTGCTGTTGACCCTGACCACGATGTCACTCAATGCTTCATAAAACTTGTCAACTTCATCCTCATCTGCACCCTCACATGGTGAATACACGGACACGATTCTTGTCCTAATTCCTCCCACTGACAAATCTACCCACATCATTCGCTCATTTAACTGCCTAACAGAAACTATGTGGCGTGCAATGGTATTCCTGATAAAGAGCCCTACCCCAGACTCTGCCCTTCCCTTTCTAACACCCGTCAAGTACACTTTATAATCTCCTATCTCTTCCTCATTATCTCCCCTTACCCGAATATCACTTACTCCTAGCACATCCAGATGCATCCTCTTTGCTGACTCAGCCAGTTCTACCTTCTATCTTCCATAAGCCCCATTAATATTGATAGCTCCCCATCGAATTCCATTTCGTTTGCCAAGTTGTTTCCAAGGAGTCCCTCGCCATCTGTTAATAATAATAATAATAATAATAATAATAATAATAATAATAATAATAATAATAATAATAATAATGTGTCAATTTCGACGTCGCGTTTAGAATCCATCATAGCCGAGTATGAGGATCATATTCTGTTAATTGAAATAGTCGTGACGCCCAGCTACACAGGCAAACCACCGAATGTTTTTGTGAAGATGTATTGTATGCTACAAACAAACCAAAACCAAACCCCATAGCGCAATAGTCCCGAAGGACCATGGCCTACCAAGTGACCGCTGCTCAGCCCAAAGGCCTGCAGATTCTGAAGTGTCATGTGGTCAGCACGACAAATCCTCTCGGCCGGTTATTATTGTATACTACAACCGAGCAAGAATGGTCCGACCGAGTCTGTTACGTTCCATTTATTCTGTCTGCCACATCTGTCCCCTCAGATAATTTCTTTATATGCCTCAGAATCGTCCCACCAACAACATAGTCATATGGTATGGTGGTTTTTTTTCTGTTAAAATGTATATTATGAGTGAAAAAGTAATATTATCTTTCATTTATTGTACACTAGTCATTAATATAATTATTTTCATCCAGCGAGTTGGTCGTGCGGTTAGGGTCGCGCAGCTGTGAGCTTTCATTCGGTTCGAACCCCACAGTCGGCAACCCTGAAGATGGTTTTCCGTGGTTTCTCCATTTTCACGCCAGGAAAATGCTGGCACTGTACCTGAATTAAGGCCGCTTCCTTCCCACTCTTGTCTCATTTCTATCACATGGATTTTAACTGAACATCATTGTGGACACTATTATTCCCAGATACAGCCTCATCCACTGTCAAATGAAATTCGAACAGGCGATCACGATCATTAGGATCAGTTTCAACTACGGCAGATTTCACAGTCCTTTATTTTACATTCAAGTAGCAGACACACCGTACTGTTCATGTATGTAACAAGAGTGTGCTTGGAGAACCCTGCTCATATATTTTGATGATGATGATGATTGTTGTTTTAAGGGGCCTAACATCGCAGGTCATCGGCCCCTAATGGACGAGATGGACGACATGATATACGATAGTTAAAAATATAAAATGTATCCACTGACTAGAATTAAAAAATGGTAATGAAAAAATTAGTATGAGATTAAAAAGTCAGTGGATCTATTCCGCAATCCCTTATTTACTAATAAAAACCCCAGACAGGAGACAGAGGAATAAGGCATTGTCTGGTAGTAGAGATATATATACATAATATACGTTAGACGTTAAAATAATACATTGAAATACGCAACACAGACTAAAATGAAGTCAATGGGATAAAAGCGCAATTGACACAAATACACTAGGGCAAAGGACATGTTCAAATATTTTATCAGTGCAACTGATTTACTTCTCTGTAAAAAAAAAAAAGAAAAAAAACACTCCAGAAGACAATAGTAGAATTACATACATAAACCACTGCCAATCAGAATTTCAATTTTGGCCGCTACAAAATGCACTGTAGCCCACTCTGCCATTCAGAAATTTCTAAAGAATGGACATTCTGAACATTTCTCACCTTACTTCATTAACTCTGAATGCAAGCCTTGGATCTCAAACGTTCCATTGATAATAAGTGACCTTTGTGTATACTCTATGTGATATGTATCTGTTTTTCACTTCCTACATTTTAATCTGATCCATACTATGTATATGTGCAGGATGTATGGTCATCACCAGGTAGTGAGTCATAAATACTTCTTATAAAAAGGAACGATATCTTACACTCAGGGCAAAATCGGTCGGTATGAAATGTTTGGCCGCGTGCAACTGTCGCATTATGTTCACAAACGAGTCGAAGTCGAACTGAGTCAAAATCACTTGATGTAGGCCTCTGCTTCTCATTAACAGATTGCACCAGTTCGTGAATATATCAGTGAAATGGAAACTCTATATACTAAGGGATTACAATGCTGAGAGAATTCAGTCGAATGAACACCTCATGTATTTACTCGGACCGATTTACTTTGCCACTTCAATCAATCAATCAATCAATCAATCAATCAATCAATCAATCAATCAATCAATCAATCAATCAATCAATCAATCAATCACCACTGATCTGCACATAGGATTGTCATCCCGGTGACAGATTTCCTAACAATTCCCTTCAACGAAATGGCATGCTATGAGTTTTCCTGTCTGAAGTAGTCCACCGACCTCGGTCGGTATCCGAACCCGCATCTTAGGTATAGTAACGTAGCAAGCTAACTACTCAACCTTCGGCAGTATTCTGCAAAGAAGGGAATACAGGACATAGGAAATTGAAATTGTTCGTCACTTCAAATTAAAAACTAATCATCGGGCGAGTTAGCCGTGCGGTTACGGGCGCGCAGCTGTCAGCTTGCATCCGGGAGATGATAGGTTCGAATCCCACTGTCGGCAACCCTGAAGAAGGTTTTCTGTGGTTTCCCATTTTCACACCAGGCAAATGCTAGCGCTGAACTTTAATTAAGGCCACGGCCACTTCCTTCCAACTCCTAGCCCTTTCCTATTCCATCGTCGCCATAAGACCTATCTGTGTCGGTGCGACGTACAGCAAAGGAAAAGAAAAAAAAAGGAATCACACAATTTAAGTTTCAATAGATTCACACTTATAACTTATAGTTTCTTTATTTTTTAAAATACCACAACTGCTTATAATAATGTTCTATGATCCATTTGTCTACAATAATATAATTAACGCCAATTAGTCAAAGACAAAATCTATGGGAGATAAATGAAATGGCGTATGGCTTTTAGTGCAGGGTGTGTCCGAGGACAAATTCGGCTAGCCAGACGCAGGTAATTTTATTTGACTCCGGTAGGCGACCTGCGCTTCAGGACAAGGATGAAATTACGATGAAGGCGACACAAACAATCAGCCCCCGTGCCAGCGGAATTAACTGATCACGGTTAAAATTTCCGACCCTGCCGAAAATCGAACCCGGGACCCTTGTGACCAAAGGCCAGCACGCTAACCATTTAGCCACGGAGCCGGACCTATGCAAGGTATTTTGTTATTGTAACCAAGTCACAAGAATTGTGTTTGTGTAAAGTAAAGAAGAAAGTAACAGAGTTTTACAACCACTAACAAACTACCCCAACGAGTGAAATAACACACACACACGCGCGCACACACTAATAATTAGCGAACAAAAACGACCACGCATGAATTTTATTACTCTTTACTCTAGTATTAATATCGTTTATGGAACACTATATTTTCCGGTGTATAATAGAATTGACTTAATGCCGCTACTTTGTTGCGCTATACCCGTGCTACTTCCATAAGAAAACTGTATCCTTGGCAAGTATTAGAATTAGCTTAAACAATGGAAGCACTCTTGTTTTACTATGTACTGAGGATGTGTAGAATTCGAGTAGTTTAGATTCGCTTATGATTCAATAATAATAATAATAATAATAATAATAATTGTTACCGTGTTTTAGCGGTAGGTAGAGGCGTAAGAAGGTGCGGGCGTGAATGGGTTTCAAACTACGGAATCAAAGTTAATGTAAAAGTAATTTAAAATTTAACTAGGTTATATTTTCTTTTCAAAAACAAAGCAATAACAGACATGGCAGGTACAATGTAGCAAAACAAGGGGAGATACAATATTTACAGGTTTTGGGCTTCACGCCCTGACTTCTGCGATCAGCTCAGTTTTACCACAAACACAAGTTTTAACAGAGGGGCAGAAAACCCCATTCATCCCTAGGAGCCCCTGGCTCCGAATTACACAGAAAAGCCTCCACGAGGCATATGACACTCCATTTTCAAAAGAGCGATCCGCTCTTAAAATTTAAGCCTCTCAAAGGCCAAACCAAACTCTACCTTCAAGCTGTCCTCTAAGGACGTATTCACAGGGGTAAAATACCCAACCTACAGAGGTCTATTACATGAAAAGAAGGTTGATTACATGACCTCTAAAATAACAATTTGAGAGGAGGCGATCTTGCACTCCTAATACACCTTGTTTTTAAAACCTAATCTGGCTCTGGGCCACTAACGCAAGGGCTAATCCCATACTACAGAGGTGACTTAGAGAAGAATACTTTACATTACATAAACGAAGAAAAGTTTGAGAAAATAAGTTCACCTCAAAACAAATGTGAGTGGGAGCTCGAGAGGGTTAGCACTCTCTATCCCAATATGTAGCCTTACAAGAAAAAGATGAAAAGAGTAATTACATTTTAGGAAAAGTTTACATGATGGAAATGCTTCGAACCCGCCGCGAGTGTTAAACTGCCGACCTAGCAAGAAAAGAAGTAATTAATAGGCCATTACCTGGTGTTGAACGGCTGAAGAAGAAAGAGGCGCTTCCCGCCTCCTGCTATGTACTTAATACACTGAAAGATGGAACAGAAGTGGCCCGGAGACCCCAAAATCAGCAGTTTATATCCTCTCGCGGAAGATTCTAGGCGTTAGGGGAAAGAAAACACCCTCCCACAAAATCTTTATTGGTTCGGGAAAAGAAACCCCTACATAGAGGAAGAAGAAACACATTATTGGTGGAAAATTAATTAAAGAAATTCGGGATTGGCTAGATCCAAAATAAGGGGAAAAAGAGGGGTATACAGCCAACTTAAACCATGACAGAAAGAAATTTAACAAAGAACAAACTCTTGAAATAAAAATTTCTCCAACAAAATAGTTCTTTAACTCCGCACTAGGTCGCACTATTGTTGATCTTCAGTAGTGTCCTCTAGAAGAGAAAGTTCACACTTCTTACTTCAAGCGAAACAAAAACACATCAAAAGTGACACAGTTCAAAAACTCAAAATTTTCCACGTGGTGACATCTTCTGAGAAAGTAGAGAATTAATAGAATAGATAAAGTTCAACCTTCCTCCAGAAGAGGAGTTTCAACTGGCGCAACTTTTAAATAAACAGAGTAGAGGTGTACCGCCCGGTACAGACCTCCCCCACCAAAAGTTCCTCCAAGGGGTAACACAGAAGAACATAAGCTTTGTTTCCAAAATAAGGTCCAAGTTTTGATGTTGATATTAAGATTAATTGCGGAAGCATTTATAAGATTTTAGTAATTTGGTTGGTTGCAATTTCAAAATTTTGTTGTTGCCGGTGCAGTAAAGTTTTTCTGTTGTAGTAGTTGAATTTCTGAAGATAAACCTTTAATGCTTAAAAGTGAAGAAAAGTTTTGCAATGTTCACCAAATATTGGTGTTAAATTCCCAAATGTAATTATTGCTTATGGTGACTGTCCATGTAGTTGATGTAGATTGAGTCGGATGGCCAGACCGGCCGTTGCAGCTTGCGTCCAACGGAGGCCGCTCGGACCCCTCAAGTACCCTGAGATACCGCTCGCCCGCACTATGAGGGGAGCAGAGGTGTTGAAGTACGCCGCGCCCGCGGTGAACAGATACAGACTGCGGGCATGTAGTAGGTCGTGCGCCGCACATCAGCCTTGGCCGGGAGGAGAGCTCCGGTTCGCCGTGCACATGTCGTCCTCGCTGGAGAGGAGGGGGCCCATCCCCCTCCCCAGTCGCTGCACGGCGCTGCGCGGCTGCGGGGGCGCTGAAACATTAAAGCTAGGCGGCAGAATTGTGTTGGACTTTCATCTTCTTTGAGGGTACAGGCTTGTGGAGAGGTTGAGGGGCCAGCGGCGTGTAGATATCCATGGCATTTACTATTATGAAGCCACAGTGTAAGGTGGAGCAGGAGACGGGAGCGTGGTAATGGCCGTGGCAAGAACAGGATGGCAGTTTAACGGGTCGGGGCAGGTTTTACATAAGGCTTACATCTAAAATCAAAATATTACAGAAGGGGCAGAATGCCTTAAAAGTGAAACTCAAAAAAAATATAACCTTCATATCCTTTCAAAATAATATGGAGCAAGTTAACACAGAAATTACACCGGTTTCACCTGGGACAGGTGAACTCTAAATATCCTCTCGGTGGCTGGATTACTTAGCAATAAGGTAACCGGCGTAAGAAAATCGAGAATGATACAAGGTCCATGAAATCTGGGAGCAAGCTTGCCCGCGGGAACAAAATTTTTGACCATAACCTGGTCACCTACCTTCAAAGTGGTGGGTCTCCGTCCACGATCATACCTTTCCCTAACCTTTTCATGAGACACTTTAAGATTGGCTTTAGCCTTCTTCCAAAGATCCTTAATGTTATCCGGATCTATTGTCTCGGGTAGAATGTCATTCAAAGACCAGAGGTTAGAGAGCGGCGAGTTGGGAACAAACTTGAACATCAAGGAAGCTGGAGTAAACTTGTGAGATTCATGAACCGCCGAATTCAAAGCAAAAGCTATCCAATGCAGGGACGTGTCCCACCTGGAAGGATCTTCATGATGATAGGCAATGAGTGCGGACCTGAGATTACGGTTAACCCGTTCAGCCAGAGATGGTTGAGGATAATAAGCAGATGTAGTTACATGAGAGATGGACAAGTCAAAACAGAATTTACGAAATAAATTAGATGTAAAAGCCTTAGCATTATCAGATACAATATATCGACACGGACCAAAAGAAGCAAAAATAGAATTTAAGCAAGTAATGGTTGACTGAGCGGTAGCCAGCTTAGTCGGAAATAACCAGGAAAATCTTGTAAAACCATCTACACACACAAAGATGAACTTGTTGGCATTGCCCTTTGACTGGGGGAAGGGTCCCACATAATCAATATACAGGCGTTCCATGGGGCGCGACGCTTGATGAGAAGACAAAAGGCCTACTTTAGTGGACATGGTGGGTTTACTGAGCAAACAAGATTTACAAGCTTTCACGAGTTCCCGAATTTCACCGTCCATACCTTTCCAGATGAACATTTCACGAATCTTTTCACGAGTTTTAAAGATTCCAAGATGCCCCCCCCAATGGGGTCTCATGATAGTATTTGAAAATCATAGGTACAAGAACCGCTGGAACAACAACTTTCATCAACTTATCATGCCTCGAAGGGCAACATAGAACACCATTCCTCAGAACATAAGGGACAGCATGTTCCCCAGAAGAAAGGGTTTCCATTATAGGAGCTAGCGTCGGATCTTCACGTTGGTATTTCTCAATATCCCTAAAAAGCATGGGAGCATCAGTTAGGATGGCATTAACCTCGGATAGTATGGACTCGGAAGGTGATGAACTGTCGACCGGTTCGTGGGTTTCGACGTCGTTATGAAACATACGGCTGAGTCCATCAGCAACAACATTTTCGGTACCTCTGATATGTCGTACATCAAATTGGAAGGCAGAAATACGGATGGCCCAACGGGCTATACGACCAGTACGACGCGGCCTACCTAAGACCCAGCTTAAGGCTTGATTATCTGTCTCCAGGTCGAATTTGACATGTTCCAGATAGAGACGGAACTTTTCTAAGGCGAATAAGACTGCCAACCCTTCGAGCTCATAGATGGAATACTTGGCTTCTTGAGCCGATAGAGTCCTAGATGCATAGGCGATGGGACGCCTCCCTAGTTCAGTCTCTTGAAGAAGGACTGCAGCTACAGCTGACGACGACGCGTCCGTTTGGACGATGAATTTCTTCGAGAAATCAGGCATAACAAGTACAGGGGCATTACAGAGAGCTAATTTAAGATCTTCGAAAGCGGCTTGTTGAGAAGGTCCCCACTCGAATTTGATGCCTTTCCTACGAAGAAGGTTTAAGGGCGCCGCTCTATTAGCAAAGTTAGGAATAAACTTCCTGAAGAAATTCACCATACCAATGAATCTAGCGATACCTTTGATGTCCTTAGGAGGTTTAAAATCACGGATGGCCTGTGTTCTAGAATGATCGACAGCTACCCCATCGGGTGACACAATATGCCCTAGGAATGACATAGAGGGCTTAGCAAAGGCAACCTTGGACAACTTGACAGTTAACCCAGCCTTACGAAGGCGATTCAGAACTTCTCGCAGATGATCTAGATGTTCTTCAAAAGTCTCGGAAAATACGACGACATCATCCAAGTAGTGATATAAGTACTCAAATTTGATGTCGGAGAAGACCCTATCTAGTAGCCTAGTGAGCACAGCTGCCCCCGTGGGGAGCCCGAAAGGCACGCGGTTGTATTCGTATAAATTCCAGTCCGTGGCAAACGCTGTAAGATGTTTAGACTCCTCGGCAAGGGGAATTTGATTATAGGCCTGATTCAAGTCCAAGATAGTGAAGAACTTGGCCTTTCGAAACCATGAAAAGCAAGAATGAAGGTCGGGAAGGGGCACAGATTGCAACACCACCTTCCGATTGAGAGCCCTGTAATCAATGACAGGCCTGAAGCCTCCTTGGGGTTTCGGGACTAGAAAAATAGGCGAAGAATACGCTGACTTAGAGGGCCTAATAATACCATCCTTCAACATCTGATCGATGATTTCTTTCAGAGCCTTCATTTTAGGTGGAGATAGCCTATACGGTGGAAAACGGACAGGAATCGAATCCGTAACCTCAATTTTGTATTCAATAAGGTCAGTAACACCAAGAGTATCAGAGAACACCTCGGGAAACGACTGACACAGTTTGCGAATACTATCAGCCTGCTCCTCAGGTAGATGTCTAAGGTCTAACAACATCTCATCCTGGGTAGGCGAAATAGATGAACATGATACAGAATTACACTTTAACAAGGGAATTCTACAATTGGACGCAAATTTGAATGTGCACGACCTACTCTGGAGATCGAGCACAAGACCAGTGTGAGAAATAAAGTCAGCTCCCAATATAATGGGGCAAGACAATTGCTTGGCTACAAACAATTTAACTTTCCATGTAAACTTAAAAACACGGATTTTGACCAGTAAGGAACCTAGAATTTCTAATGGAGATGAATTAGCCGAAACGTATTGAACAGGAGAAGATACATAGTCAGGGAGTTTACAAACAGATTTCAATTTAGAATACCAATCAGCCGAAATAATGGAACAAACACTGCCTGAATCTAAGAGAGCTGTTATAGGCTCGTTATTTAACTCAATCTTAAGAAAAGGAACAGGTGCGGGGGTATCCGCCGCAATCCTAAGACACTCTTTAGGGCATTCAAAAGATGAATTTGAAGGGTGGTCGTTCTCTGCATTTACAACCTGTTTACTAGGGGCTGAGTCTCGGGAATATGGATTAGTCGGCTCAGCCGACGCCACTAGTCACTTTTTATTATTGGCATAGCTGGAATTTGCACCAGAAGTTGAGCAGGAGGGGGTGCTATTTGAGCTTGGGCAATTCTTGGCGATATGTGAGAAGGCCCCACACTTAAAACAGCCTTGTGATGACCCTGCTCCATTCCTTGTCCCACTTGACTTGATCAGAGGACACTTATTCCGCAGATGGTCAGGCGACCCACAAGCATAACATTTACGGGGATTGACTGGTCGGCGAGGTGGAGGCCGAGTGTTACTAAAGGAAGGCGGGGGTTCTTTCGCCACACGCAAGGAATCGGCATACCTAACTCCTTCCGCAGAGACGGCTAATGCTTCCAGTTCAGAGAAGGTTTGCGGGCACGCCGCGAAACACAAATATGACCTGTAGGGTGGTGAAATCCCTTCGACAATAGCTTGCACGATCTGATCCTCAGGGAAGTGGAGAGCAAACACCCTAGTATAAAACTTAATATCTTGGATGAAGTCTGCCAGGTTTTCATCCAAGCGCTGTACCCGATAATAGTATTTCTGAATAAGGGAGGACCTGGCCCTAGCCGGGATGAAGTTAGCTAGCAAATGGGCATGGAAATCCTCAATAGAAGATTGCTCGGCAATGGCTCTAACTATTTTGTCAGATAGAACACCAATAGCATAAGGATAGATAATTTGCAAAATTTGACATGGGGAAAGAGAAAACACAAGGGCATGATCCTGAAATTCCACTAGAAATCTTAAAAATGAAATTACGTCACTGGTGGTGTTGACGGAAAACTTAGAGATACCTCTAAGCAACATTGCCAATGGATGAGGCAAGCTGCTGAACCCAGGTGACATAGTCGTTAAAGGTTTCAAGGGCAAAGAAGTTAATTCAGAGCGGATGTTACTCAATGACGCACGGCGTTCAGATTCGTTGTTCGATGGGGCAGAGATAGTTTGAGCAGCAACGGTTATCCTATTGACTTCTCCCTGAGGAGGCTCTTCCTCGTTACCTACATTCACCGTGGCGGGTTGATCAGTTTTGGGAGGAGCTTCGCCGGTTAGCAATTGAGTGACCTTATTAGACAATTCAGAAATAGTTTCAAGGAGCGTATTAGCTTGCTTCCTCTGAACGTCATTCACCTTTAGAGACAATAGATCATTAACTCTATTTGCAAAGTGATACAGCCTGCCTTGCACACGCTTAATTTGATTAGGAGATGGATCGTTTTCATCAAAAAAGCTGACTACAGATGCTAGCCCAGTAATATTCTCGACAATCGTGGAAAGAGAGTCATCAATTTCTTTCTCTCCCAAATTGGGGATGGAAATGGGCAAATCAAGGGACTCTCTAAGCTTGTTAGTATCTATTGCAACCGTGCCTCCAGATTGAACGTTTCTGATAGTTAACTCATATATCAACTCCTCTTTGCGCAAGTAGTTAAGGAGGAGAACATCGCGAGGGCCGGGCATGATGACAGAACAATTTTGAAAAACTCAAAAATTCCAGCAACTGAGAAAATTGTTAGAGTTCGAATCAAAGCAATGTTTAGCCGTCAAAAGGGGCTAAATTGAGACCCATTCAACCACGCTCTGCTACCACTTGTTACCGTGTTTTAGCGGTAGGTAGAGGCGTAAGAAGGTGCGGGCGTGAATGGGTTTCAAACTACGGAATCAAAGTTAATGTAAAAGTAATTTAAAATTTAACTAGGTTATATTTTCTTTTCAAAAACAAAGCAATAACAGACATGGCAGGTACAATGTAGCAAAACAAGGGGAGATACAATATTTACAGGTTTTGGGCTTCACGCCCTGACTTCTGCGATCAGCTCAGTTTTACCACAAACACAAGTTTTAACAGAGGGGCAGAAAACCCCATTCATCCCTAGGAGCCCCTGGCTCCGAATTACACAGAAAAGCCTCCACGAGGCATATGACACTCCATTTTCAAAAGAGCGATCCGCTCTTAAAATTTAAGCCTCTCAAAGGCCAAACCAAACTCTACCTTCAAGCTGTCCTCTAAGGACGTATTCACAGGGGTAAAATACCCAACCTACAGAGGTCTATTACATGAAAAGAAGGTTGATTACATGACCTCTAAAATAACAATTTGAGAGGAGGCGATCTTGCACTCCTAATACACCTTGTTTTTAAAACCTAATCTGGCTCTGGGCCACTAACGCAAGGGCTAATCCCATACTACAGAGGTGACTTAGAGAAGAATACTTTACATTACATAAACGAAGAAAAGTTTGAGAAAATAAGTTCACCTCAAAACAAATGTGAGTGGGAGCTCGAGAGGGTTAGCACTCTCTATCCCAATATGTAGCCTTACAAGAAAAAGATGAAAAGAGTAATTACATTTTAGGAAAAGTTTACATGATGGAAATGCTTCGAACCCGCCGCGAGTGTTAAACTGCCGACCTAGCAAGAAAAGAAGTAATTAATAGGCCATTACCTGGTGTTGAACGGCTGAAGAAGAAAGAGGCGCTTCCCGCCTCCTGCTATGTACTTAATACACTGAAAGATGGAACAGAAGTGGCCCGGAGACCCCAAAATCAGCAGTTTATATCCTCTCGCGGAAGATTCTAGGCGTTAGGGGAAAGAAAACACCCTCCCACAAAATCTTTATTGGTTCGGGAAAAGAAACCCCTACATAGAGGAAGAAGAAACACATTATTGGTGGAAAATTAATTAAAGAAATTCGGGATTGGCTAGATCCAAAATAAGGGGAAAAAGAGGGGTATACAGCCAACTTAAACCATGACAGAAAGAAATTTAACAAAGAACAAACTCTTGAAATAAAAATTTCTCCAACAAAATAGTTCTTTAACTCCGCACTAGGTCGCACTATTGTTGATCTTCAGTAGTGTCCTCTAGAAGAGAAAGTTCACACTTCTTACTTCAAGCGAAACAAAAACACATCAAAAGTGACACAGTTCAAAAACTCAAAATTTTCCACGTGGTGACATCTTCTGAGAAAGTAGAGAATTAATAGAATAGATAAAGTTCAACCTTCCTCCAGAAGAGGAGTTTCAACTGGCGCAACTTTTAAATAAACAGAGTAGAGGTGTACCGCCCGGTACAATAATAATAATAATAATTTGAACAGGAAGAGAGTTTCTCCCTAGAGGTATGCAGCACTTTAATAAATCTACCTGTAGTGACATCTTGTAAATATACGCTGAACTCTATTATAATATGAATTTATGAAGCCTATCTATAAACAGCGCTTTCCTGTTTGAAGTTGACACCTAGAAACCTATGTTGGAACTTTAATTTACTTTCATTTAGAAAGAAATGCAATAGTAAGAGGTTGCAACTCTTTCTTTGTCACTTCTAAGGTTTGCTCATACTAATTTTTATTCAACCAATCATTATAAAAGGGAGGGCCAGTTGCCTGCTAAAGGTTATCTTTCACACCAGGCAAATGCTGGGGCTGTACTTTAATTAAGGCCACGACCGCATCCTTCCCATTCCCAGGCCTTTTCTGTCCCATCATCGCCCTAAGACCTATATGTGTTGGCGCGACGTAAAGCAACCAGAAAAAAAATCTTTACTGTGGGATCATCGGCTGAAATTCACACCTCACTTACGGCAAGTAAGGTAGGCTTCTTCACCCTAAACCATGTCACTCTAGAGGATTCTAGTGGAATGCAGCACTTTAATAAATCTACCTGTAGTGACATCTTGTAAATATACGCTGAACTCTATTATAATATGAATTTATGAAGCCTATCTATAAACAGCGCTTTCCTGTTTGAAGTTGACACCTAGAAACCTATGTTGGAATGCAAAGTTCAGGGTTGTGCCGTACCTACTTCGGTTTTAAAGTAGGGATTTTAGGAAAAATTATTTCTGTATCATCTTGTAGGTTTTCTAGGTTCATCAAGCAGCGAATGTAACCACTCAAAAGGGTGTAATGTCTTAGCAGGAAGCGTGGGTGTGGACGCTCGTTCCTCAGTTTTGTATCTTGTCACAAGGATTTTTAAAATGCAATAGTATCTTTCACTTTTCGGTCGTTGATTTTCCTTCATCCTAGTCACAAGGTAATATAGGATTATCCTCTGTTTCACTGTGCCTCGTGTCCCCTTAGGTTTTTTTAAATGTAATATTATAGGATTAGTTGGTTGTTTTCAGTATCTCCTTTCTTTTTGCTCTACTGGCCTATGTTATAAATATTCATTTTCTGATCTTTTTGGAAATTGACTTGTTCTTGGCCTATATTTGTAGCATTAGCTTAGCTCCCGATGAGCTGAGGATACTTCCCCTTCGTATGTGTATTTTCGTCCGCTTCCCCTGCAAATAAGAAGGCAACGAGTGTTCGATAGTTATTATTCTGTTATGTAAAGGTGCATATGCCTTTGAAATTGGGAAACTCGATTCTCCCTTATTATTAATGGAACTCTGAGAGGAGTTGCTTTGTTATACATTTACTTAATGATTACACATTGTTGTTAAGTATAACTGATCACACCATTATTATGTAACTTTTTGTGGTTTAAAGAGAAAAGAGAAAGAGAAAAGAGTGAGAAAGAAAATATATTAGTGCTTTCATTTTTATGGGGTCATTTATTTGTCCAGCCCTATGGCCCTGCCACTTCTTTCCACACCCTATGTGATTAATAATAATAATAATAATAATAATAATAATAATAATAATAATAATAATAATAAAACATACATACGTTATCATTATAGACTGTTATGCCTTTCAGCGTTCAGTCTGTAAGCCTCTGCGAATTTACTAAACGTCGCCACAATTCTCTATTTGCAACTAGTGCTGTGGCCTCATTTAGTCCTATACCTCTTATCTTTAAATCGTTAGAAACTGAGTCTAACCATCGTCGTCTTGGTCTACCTCTACTTCTCTTACCCTCCATAACAGAGTCCATTATTCTCCTAGGTAACCTATCCTCCTCCTTCATTCGCCTCATATGTTAATAATAATAATAATAATAATAATAATAATAATAATAATAATAATAATAATAATGTCCAGCTAACCTCTTTAATGAATGATAAAACCAAGCAGCAACGACAGTAACGACTTCTAAAAGAGCTATCGTGAAGCGCAACACATTGTGTTATTGAACATCACAGCCATGCAAAGGCAAATCCTCCGGAATCGTCCATCTTAGTGGGATCACATAAATTTAAAATATCATCTGTTATGAAGCATCGCACTTTGTACCGCGCTTAGGCCCATATTGACTGCAGAATTAGACGTGTTATCAAATGGTAGCCGTCTCATAACAGAGGCCTACACTTCGCACTGACCTTGGTACGAAGCTACGCACTAATCAGAGTTCTCGCACCTACAAATTGACCTTGCATTTGGTTAGCCTAGCACACAGCGCCACAATTCTCTTGAGAACTTGGCGAAAGTCTTGTACAAGCACTGAATAACAACGAATATAGTTTATGAATTTTGACCCTGATTCGATCAAGTTTAGTAACTGCTATTCTCGCGTAACAAAAGAATATCTTGGAAGTTGTCTTAAATAAGTATCAGAATTATAAAATTCTCCGCTTTACTATCTCTTTTGCTACATTGGATGAACTCCAAATATTCTCTTTTCCAGCTAAATACCGCGTATTTAAACTGGAATGATGATTTCTCTCTCTCTCTCTCTCTCTCTCTCTCTCCCCATGAACCCTTCACGGGATATGGTGGCATGTCTTGCGTGGTTACAGAGTTTTCGCCATGCTCTTCTATCTTGTGTTAATAATTAATAATGTTATTTGCTTTACGTCCTACTAACTACTCTCTTACGGTTTTCGGAGACACCGAGGTGCCGAATTTTGTCCCGCAGGAGTTCTTTTACGTGCCAGTAAATTTACCGACACGAGGCTGACGTATTTGAGCACCTTCAAATACCACCGGACTGAGCCAGGATCGAACCTGCCAAATTGGGGTCAGAAGGCCAGCGCCTCAACCGTCTCAGCCACTCAGCCCGGCTATCTTGCGTTAGAAGCGTCGCTTGACGTAGAGACCTTCCAACCAACTCCTTCATCTAGAAAAACTACCTTACTGGAGCTCTTCGTTGGGTTCTTTCTCCGTGCATATTGCCCTCTACGATCATCTTTTCCGTAGCTCCAGTCCTCCTTGATTTATTACCAAAGTATCTCAAATAGGCTTGACTAATCTTCTTCTGAGCCTGTCCTTGATCCTGAGCTCTTCTACGGTCGAAATATTGAGAGATGCTTTCTGACAGTTTTTCGATGGAGAAAAGGGAGTAGAGAGTGTGGTTGCCATGAAAACGTAGGTGGATCCATTGCAGTTGCCATGTAGATAAGCCTACTAGCCGACTAGTGTTGCTTGGAGTTGCCAAAGGTGGTGGTGATTACTCTTTTAAGAGGAAGTACAACTAGGCAACCGTCCTCTATTTAACACTAATCAGAGAGAAAAAATGGAAGGGATCCGACACTTCGAAAAATGAAGGTATCGGCCAAAGAAAGGCAAGAGCCACGAAGGGCATGAAAATGAGACTCCCTAGCCCTCGCTAACCTAATGGGGTCGGGGTCGGAAAAGAACAAGAGTTGACCAAGGAAGGTCGGATAGGATAGATGAAAGTGAGGAGTGTGGCACAAGTAAGTGAAAGCAATGCCAGGACTCAGCTGAGGACCCGTGGTCGCCAGCCCACGCTCCAATGTTCAGAGCCCCTAGGGCCCCTTTTAGTCACCTCTTACGACAGGCAGGGGATACCGTGCGTGTTATTCTACCGCCCCACCCATAGGGAGGGGAGTTGCCAAACTCCTCACTTCTGAGTTATAATAGAACACAGCGGTCTGGACGAACGAACAAGTGAGCCCGAAGCAAGGGAAAGGAGAAAGGAATGCAGAAATGTGGCAACATCGTGCAATGGCACTACAGTTGTTCCTCCCTCCAGCCCTATCTGTCAAAACGCTTCTTTCAATATTACGGGTATTCGGTGTTCGGTCCACGATACTCTTAGCACTCGGCGGCATATCCACATTTCCATAGCTTCAATCTTCCTCCTGTCATCTTTATTAATTATCCAGGTTTTGGCTGCGTATGTGATGTGGTGATGGGGAAAACCAGAGCATTTACCAGCCTAAATTTGGTGATGTTAGTGATGGCTCTGTCTATCCAGATCTTGTTCATCTTCTCCGTCGCATTGCGTGCCATTGCAAGGCTTCTCCCGATCTCATCCGGGCAGACCCCATTGCTGGTTGTCAGGGCACCGACATAAATGAATCTGCTCACCACTTCAAAACCTTCTATTTGTCTCCGATATGGCAAGTTGTTTTCCCAGTCCACGATCATGACCCTTGTCTTGCCAACATTGGTCTACATTCTACACTCCCCACTGGCTCTTGTAAGCCGGTCAATGATAATCTCCATCTCTCTGGCGCACGATGATATGATGAGGGTATCATCTGCTGATCGTCTTTCCTCCTACTCAAATTAAGTATACTTAACATAAATCTTGGGCAGACGATGACGAGTTTCACATCATGGCCGGTGAAACATAACTGATACAACACGTATGGATTTAGGACAGTGTTTCATTGTAGGCACATTGCTGCGCAGGACTACAGGACTAGGGTGTTTGGGTCTATGGTAAGGGCTGTGCTAAGGGCGGTGCTTTCTTTGTGGACGGGACGCTAGAGAAGCAGATTTCAGTACGCGTCCTGAAGGCAGTATTATATTTTGGCTCATCAGATTCCAGTATGTTCATAAACTGATTGTTCCGTTACTGCATAATTTAGCACTATTGTGAGGATTAATCACATAGTTTCGTTTATTACATTGGCTGATTCAATTCTCACGGTCGAATGGAACAATTTAATCATGGTTAGATTTTCGCCATCAGCCAACTGTAGCCCCTGAGCCGCACGTTGAGGAGTGTGCTAGTCCACCTGCTCCCAGCTCGTAATTCTCTCGAGGCGGCGAGTATAGATTTTCAGAACGACCTCATATAAGTCGCAATAATGCCGTTGTAATGGCCTCTGTAAGTGAGGTTTATCCACGACTTTTCAATACCACAAGAGAAGATTTAAGACGATCAAGCATGTGTCGCCGTTCTGACGCCGCAACGTCATACGACGTGACGCTTAATTGCTTTGATGGAGCGTTAATTGCTTTAACCATCAGCCACTGTTCCGGCGCAAACCATAAAGTTTCGAGCCTGGGATAGTTTACTCCAGGGTTCAACGCCTTAACCTTCCTTAATTTTCGTGTACAATATTGACTCGCAGACAAACTTGTTCGTTTTGCTGTTGAAATCCGAAGACGTATGACGGCAACAAAGTTCATATGTAGCTGTTTCTAGATATTTCCATTTCTTAACATGACTTTTCATCACTTTAGTATACCTGAGATGAAATATATCGTTTAAAACTACAGTGGGATACAAACGACGACGTATCCTCCTACCTATGAGGAGCAACCGCAGACCTAGAGTTGCTCGACTGGGCGTTCGTTAGCTAGCCCAATGCGGCCGGGCTCACTTGTCTGAAATGCGGGCAGCACACGCACCAAGCACACAATCCAGCAAGAGAGCGAACACACTCGCCACGGGACAGGAGCAGTGACGTTCGATTGTGACTACTGTCCCCTTTTCCGAGGTCGCTCAGTCGGCGGAGCGAGAGTCCTAAAGGAGTGGAACGTTCGCAGGGCCAACTTTACTGTTTCGGGACAGACCTCATGAAATTTTTAATTCGCAGGGCTATAGGTGACTGGATAGGTGACACAGCATGATAAAAGAAATCGGAACAAAATAACAATAACATTTATTAAATGAATAACAGTCTGGACATGCAGATGAGAAAATACAATACAATACAATACCATTACAACTCAAATTGACTGCTCCTTATCTGTAATGTAAACATATGTACACTGCATGCTTATGGGTTCCATTCGTTACAACCCATCTTCATTTAACCACCTTGTCCGAAACCATGATTCAGGTCAAAATCGTCGATCATCATCATATCATTACATTATACAATATTCCCTTGATTAATTAATTCTTTACCAATTTTACTGCTCCTTTATACAAGTTCTGGGCAAATCCCCATCAATTAATTCTCTAATTCACCATAACTCTTTGGAAAATCCTATTGATTAATTTTCTGGAAATTTCCTTTACAAATCTTTGGAAAATTCTTGCAACATTTCCATTGAGAAATTCTTTCACCAATACTTACGAAATTCGCTTACCAATACTTGGAAAATCTTTGAACATTATCGTAAGAAAATCCTTTAACATTTCATTGGAAAATATTTTAACATTTCATTGGAAAAATCTTTGCCATTTAATTAGAAAATTCTTTGGTAAGTTTCCCCTCCTTCTCAGATTACGCTCGATTGTATTCTTTTATCGAAAATTTAAAACAATCATTCACTCACTAATTTACTGTGGATAGATAGCAGAGTATCGCGTAGTGAAACGCGCAACAAACGGATACAAAACTCCACATGACAATAAACTACATGAAAAATCATCAAAAGAAATGTCACTGTCGAATCACATGGATAAGCTGTCACACAATTACACAAGCTCCCCCAATTATTTATCAGCAGATTTTATCATAGTATCAAGATTACTATTATATTATTATTATGTCTCCCTTCAAAATTAGGTTGAAGACCCTCGCATTATTTGTAGATAATAGCAATGAATCACCATGGCATGCGATGAATGACCAAACTAGGACGAATAAAAAAAGAAACAATTATCACCACCATCAGTTAGGGATACATTGAAGAATGCACTCATATAACCTCATGGAAAAAATATTGAATCTTTACTTTACACAATATAAGTTGTTGAGCCAACATTTATTATTATTCCCTGAATAATTGACCATATCACCATAAATCACGATATCCTTTCGACTAACATGTACCCTAGTGGTCATCATGTTGTCTGTTATTATCATGAAAATTAATCATCACAATCGTCGCTCACATTTAACTCTCAACAACAAGTTTAATTTTGTCTGACTCATTATTATTATATCCATGATTATTACCCATAAACGCATCATCTCGATGAGCTGCCTACTGTCCACAGCTATCACCTTCCCTTCTAAGGTCAGAATTACTTCACAAGTCATTCTCTACCAATGCTTCGATTAAATCACTGCTTTAATATAATTCGATAATTTATTATCGTCATGATTTTTAGTGAAGTCACACATCATCATTATTATTATCCTTCATTCCCCCGTAATCCATTTCGAAGACTTTAATTACACGTAATCTCGCGAAATTCACTAACAACTGGGGTTATCAATCACTGAATCAAACACAGCAATACACCAAGAAATCAACAAAATGCAATCAATGAATCAATAAAAATTAATGACTACTATACCATCACCTTAATTTAAATACTACATCTCTAACTAATCTACGTTTCATTGTATAAGAATACAATCCAACTAGCAATCTACCGAAAGAGAGGAAAATGTGATAAGAGTACTTATTATTCCGATGTAAATCTCCGGCGTCTGGAATGTAGGTGTAGATGTAGGTTCCTCCTCTGGATTAGGGCGGATTGTAGATGAACAAATTCATCGTGCTGGCTTACACACACGTCGGCTTAACACATCAGGATTCCTGTGCAGTCAAATAGCGTAGAATCACTCCAGCGGTGTTTTAGAGTTCCCCTGAATTTCCTTCTTGGTCGGTCCATGATGACGACTGGCCTTCGTCGATGTTGCTGAAACTAAAACGTTATATTAAAATTTGATCCACACTCGTTGTAGATTAACAGTTTACCTTACAATACTTAACTGGCGCAATGATGTACAATGTGGTTCAACCCTGCAGAAAGCTTCAAATCTTGACCTCATTTATCAGTTTACAGCACTTCATTGAGTTGTCGTAATCTCGAATAGTCCACTATATTACTGTTGAAAACGATGTTCCTCGGCCAGGTTCACTCTCGAAGTTTCCATTTCAATGCTTATCTTCCCTCGTAATACCTAATAGAACAGTCCATAAGTTTCTGCGGCAAAACTCGACGTAACGTCTTGTAGTGACTGTCCGTGGTTTGGAAACTTTCCCCCAGGCAAATGTACTGCAATGAAATATCGTACTAGGCTGATCCGTCTGAACGGAAAATTAAATTAGCACACTCGAATACCATAAATGTCGTGCAGTACCATCTCATAGTCAACTAATTTCTTCAACAGCTTTAGAGTGACTATCGTACTCCATCTGTCTCTCAGCCTTACTAAAAACACACTGTTCGTCTTACTTCCAGAATGATTCTCTGATTATAGAACAGCTTCACTAATTCTCATTGGTCGACAGCTATTCTGCGACGTGATTCGTTATTTAAAATTTGGAGCAGATTTTTCTGGAATCTCACTCCCCTTCGTCTCCGGCGCTCGCTATGTGACGTAAACCTTATGACGTATGATGTCCTTGACCGCCTGACCACCGCCTACGTAATATACAGGCCGTACTGTAGAAAGCGCGCCAATACAATCAGCTGATCAATTGAGGCGAGCTAAGCGAATGTTACAAATTGTACTTGTGAATGTAATCCATAAGGATTGGGGGCATTTTTAGGATAATTGTGACCGTTGGGAGACAAAGTTTATATTTAAGTATATTCCATGTTTTTTTTTTTTAAATCTATCACATCAGGATTTACTTAAACAGCTGTTATTAAGATTATGAGACTGCAGTAGTTTAGGTTAGGCATGGTACCTTCACGTGGTGAGTAATGTAAATTCAAGGGACGTAAGACTCCTCGTGTAATTTATTCATTTAATTGTTATCGTATAACACGTTTTTGTGGAAATATAATGTGCTACAAATTTAAATACAGTGTGTGAAAGCTCGCAGTTGCCACAATGCTAAGAACTTGTGCGTACCACGGCGAAAATACAACTATACAAGTAAGTAGACATTAATATTTTCATTTTCTTCGTATGGGGGCAGGATACCTTTATGAAAAACAAAAATCCCAACCGAAAAAATACCTGTTACGAAGAATAAAGGTGTATGTTTCACTCATTTTCCAGAGCTGATGATGAGTTCTGCTTTTGACTTTCTTGTTACACAGATTTACAGCAGAACGTTTTATTGTTGATACAGAACAAGTATAAAAGTGGACAGTAACCAGTGGAACCTACATATGGTTATTTCTTGGGTTCGTAATGTTGAGTACGCGCTGCCCTTTCTCCCCAAACTTAATGCGAGTAAAACCGTCCCTCGGCAGTTTCCGTGAATGTGGGAAGTAACAAACAGATATGACTGATCAGTGCATTAATATTTGGGAAAACATGGGCTATTCCTAAACAAAAAGTGATACAAACATTTGAGTTGAAGAAAAGGTCTCAAGAAAGTATCGAAGGATAGTGCCAGAAGTGTCAACAACAACAACAACAAACCAAGAAAACTACTATATTTATGGCAATCTAGAGGTATGGCAGTAAAGTTAATTATTGCACGTGTGTTGTCTCCATATTTGTATTACTGCATAATAATTATTAGTTGGGTACATTGACGAGTAAAACACTGAAGCTTTGACAGCGTAGATCGCACTTCAAACCTACTTCTTCTAAAATTACATAGATCTGACTTACGAATTATGATGCGATTACAGGTTTTAACGATCTCACCTGTTATATTAATACAACATCTGTAAATATTTCATAATTACAAAACGTACAGACGCATCATATCCTTGCATTACACGGGTCGGACGTAGGAAACAGTTCGCCTCTTTGTGTGACGTCATCGGAGGTACAGTACGGCCTGACACAGTCTCCTCACCCGCAGCGCAACGGCCTGGTAAGCAGCTGATGCTCTTTCGCGCGTAGACCCATGTTACATTACGAGAATCGAACCAACCTCTCTAAATCCAATAAAATACCATTTGGACGGGTACACTACGAAGCTCTCTTGGCACCATTCAACGAGTTGATTGGAGTAGAGTATTAAAAAGGGACACTATAATCGCAAGAAAAGCCGACCTTTCAAAAATATTCGAGTTTTTTAATACTGCGCTCTATATTAAAAGGCAGGGTTTTATTCTACTATCTCTGACTCGTTGGCTAAATGGTCAGCGGACTGGCCTTCGGTTCGGAGGATCCAGGGTTCGATTCCCGACAGGGTCGGGGATTTTGACCTTAATTGGTTAATTCCAATGGCTGGCTGGCGTATTCAGCATTAGAAATCATCCTAGGTAGGGCCCTCATCTTCAAAAGACATGCATGTCGCCTAATAGGCCGTCTACGAGAAAAAGACTCCCACCACGCCTCTATTATTTTATGTTTGCACATTCAAAATAAACTGACAAATTATATGTTTCTGATGATGATGCTTGTTGTTTAAAGGGGCCTAACATCTAAGGTCGTCGGCCCGAATTATAAGTTTATTGTTACAATGTACAAATATACGAGATTGAAACGCGCAAGGTACGATTTACAATTTCATGAATAAAAATAACAGAATTTCCACTAAGAAGCAAAACTCTTGTTATTCATTCAGTTAAGTGTAATATATTGACATAATTTAAAAAGTTGAATGCTTCATTTTGCACAGTGCTGCACTGCTATGCCACATTTCCTGCGCATTGAGTTTCTGAGAACAATATTTAAAACTGCATCAGACGATCACTCATAACAGCTAACCTCTAAACAGCGAGTGAATTTCATCACAGCGAAAACCACGGCAAACCATCTTCAGGTCTGCTGACGGCGAGGTTCGAACCCATTGTCTCTCGAATACTGGATACTGGCCGCAATTAAGCAACTGCAGCTATCGAGCTCGGTACATTATTATTATTATTATTATTATTATTATTATTATTATTATTATTATTATTATTATTATTATTATTATTATTATTAAAGATATTTCCCTACTCGTCACGAAGGCCCTTGGGAACGGCCGTAACCTCGGCACTAAGTAGGATAGAGTGGTTAGCTCTATATCCGGACGCATTTGCCCTCGGTAATTACAGTAATCTGGTATTCATTTCTTGTGGGGTAGGCTAGGTAGGATTATGTGTTTCACTAGAAGAGAAATTTCTCGTTTCTAAATTTTTCATTACCGAGCTCGATAGCTGCAGTCGCTTAAGTGCGGCCAGTATCCAGTAATCGGGAGATAGTGGGTTCGAGCCCCACTGTCGGCAGTCCTGAAGATGGTTTTCCGTGGTTTCCCATTTTCATACCAGGCAAATGCCGGGGCTGTACCTTAATTAAGGCCACGGCTGCTTCCTTCCAATTCCTAGACCTTTCGTATCTCATCGTCGCCGTAAGACATATCTGTGTCGGTGCGACGTAAAGCAATAAATAAATAAATAAATAAATAAAAATTTCATTTTCCTGACTGGGGATCAAACCCAAGTCATTACTATCATTATGACGTCCGACTTCACGGCTAAGTGGTCAGTGCCTTGGATTTCAGTTCTCGGGGCCTTTGACTCGGTTACGTAGCGTTTCGTCCCAAAGGGAAATTCGTTGAAAAATGCTACAGCTCGTCCGCGGTGGTGTTAGTAAACAGGTTAATGAGTTGCCTTTCGTGCGAACCTGATGATGAGTCACACCTTGACGGAAATGTGGTTCCTCTACTCTTTGAGGGAGAGCATAAGTCATTGTTGACATTTGTAGCAGTGCTTTCAAGGAGAACACATGTATTCGTAAGATGGAGTTTACAACAACAAAAAGAGGACAACCGAGTTTGATATGTAATGGGTACCGGTACACAAAGAAGCGAGAGAATAAGTATGGGACTGAGTTGTGGAAAACGATCAAGAGCATTGAATTGATTAAAGAAGAACGAGTATGATCCAGACGTGGCTAGCATTGATGTGCACAAAGTTATTCCACAAGCTAAGAGAGCTTGCAAGGAGACCGACACATGGATTTCACATGTAGGAATAAGTTTTCTTTGTAAATCATCATCATTCACCACTGATTTGCATTTAGGGCAGTCGCCCAGGTGGCAGATTCCCTATCTGTTGTTTTCCTAGGCTTTTCTTAAATGATTACAAAAAAATTGGAAATTTATTGAACATCTCCGTTGGTAAATTATTCCAATCCCTAACTCCACTTCATAGAAACAAATATTTGCCCAAATTTGTCCTCTCGAATTCCAACTTTATCTTCATATTGTGATCTTCCCTACTTTTAAAGACACCAATCAAACTCTTTTTTTTTTTTTTTTTTTGCTAGGGGCTTTACGTCGCACCGACACAGATAGGTCTTATGGCGACTATGGGATAGGAAAGGCCTAGGAGTTGGAAGGAAGCGGCCATGGCCTTAATTAAGGTACAGCCGCAGCATTTGCCTGGTGTGAAAACGGGAAACCACGGAAAACCATCTTCAGGGCTGCCGATAGTGGGATTCGAACCTACTATCTCCCGGATGCAAGCTCACAGCCGCGCGCCTCTACGTGCACGGCCAACTCGCCCGGTACCAATCAAACTTATTCGTCTACTGACGTCATTCCACGCCATTTCACCACTGACAACCACTTAGTCGAGCAGCTCGTCTCCTTTCTCTCATGTCTTCCAGCCCAAACTTTTCAACATTTTTGAAACGCTACTCATTTGGTGGAAATCACCCAGAACAAATCGAGCCGCTTTTCTATGGATTTTTTCCAGTTCTTGAATCAAGTAATCCTGGTGAGGGTCCCATACACTGGAACCATACTCTAGTTGGGGTATTACCACAGACTTATATGTCCTCTCCTTTACATCCTTACTACAACCCCTAAATATCCCCATAACAATGCACATAGTATATTTAACATACTGTAGTATACTGACACTTCCCACTAAATACAATGTTACATTTGACAGTTACATCTATTTTAGCAAGAATAATCCTTTTATCTTTTATTTATAGAAATTTGAATTGAAATAAAATGCCAGTGCCAAATATATAAACTTTTTTTTTTCTTAGTGGCTTTACGTCGCACCGACACAGATAGGTCCTTTGGCGACGCTGGAGTAGGAAAGGCCTAGGAGTTGGAAGGAAGCGAATGGCATGAGAGTCTTCTTCTGCTCATGTATGGGCATTGTGAAAAAATAATTATACCCCACCCCCGTGGTAAAGGATGCCTCATCTGTAACCAACTCACTGTACGGAACGTCTGCATTACGTTCACATTGTTACAAGAATCAGGTACAGAATTCAGCTCTTGGTAGGTAATCCGCTTCTTGGAGATGCTTACTGTGAAAGACGCAACCTTGGCCTCAATTAAGATAGAGCCCCACCATTTGCGTAGTGTGAAAATGGTAAACCACGGAAAAACATGTTCAGGGCTGCCGATAGTGGGGTTCGAATCCACTGTCTCTCGAATGCAAGCTGATAACTACGTGACCCAAACCATGCGGCTACTTGCTCAGTGAGATGCTGAACTTTGCGGTAGTGCTGTGGGTACAACAGCTGTTCACGGAATGTACGATGGGCAGTCTAGTTAGATGTACCTACTTGTCTTGTCAAGCTCCTTTGGCTTATAGTCGGTCCCTCTTGGACAAGTTTTCTTTTAAATTCTTCTTCCCGCCAAAGATCCGAGGGATCGCGATGCGATCCACGGCTCTAGATCCGAGAATGTAGCGAGCCTGATTCTCGGGGCCTTCGGTACACAGCGGCGAACGTTCGGCTATTGGAAATACGGCAGTTTGGAAATCTTCGTCTGTACAGCTTCCTCGCCGCATGTGCAGTTTCTCCAGCTGTCCGTAAACGAGGTGAATATCAGGTAATTCGGCACTTGTAAATGTTTCCGTTATGTAATCAATTGGCTACAGTGATGTTAAACCACGACTGCGGGACAGGCAGCAACAACTTGCTAACAGTGACAGTGGGGGCAGGTAGCGTGGAGCCTACATCCACGCTCATTCACTTGTTCAAGCACTACTACTGAATACAACGTCACTCGGATTGCTTACATAAGAGCTGCGTAAAATCATTTTCTCATCTGATTGGTATACGTAGATTTAACAGTGTCTTGAGATTCAAACATATTACATTTAAAATAAAAACAAGAATGCATTTTGGAATAAATCAATGGAGCGAAGGCATATGTAATAATAATAATAATAATAATAATAGGAAGAAGAATTGACTACTCGTAATGAATGCTCTGCCTAGAAAACACTCGTCGGGCTAAGTGGCTCAGACGGTTAAGGCGCTGGCCTTTTAACCCCAACTTGGCAGGTTCGATCCTGGCTCAGTCCGGTGGTATTTGAAGGTGCTCAAATACGACAGCCCCGTGTCGGTAGATTTACTGGCACGTAAAAGAACTCCTGCGGGACTAAATTCCAGCACCTCGGCATCTCCGAAGACCTTAAAAAGTAGTTAGTGGGACGTAAAGCAAATAACATTATTATTATTATTATTATTATTATTATTATTATTATTATTATTATTATTATTATTATTATTATTATTATTATTAGAAAACACTCATCAACGTTTATAACTATGGATCTCACCGCGTGTATAATGTCTTTAATATGGTGAAACGGATGCTCTTATGCCACGTTGATTAGTTGGACGGTAGAGCGCTGGCCTTCTGATCCCAACTTGGCAGGTTCGATCCGGCTCAGCCCGGTGATATTTGAAGGTGCTCGAATACGTCAGCCTCGCATCAGTAGATTTAGTAGCATGTAAAAGACGTCATGTGAGACAACATTCTGGCGTCTCGGTGTCTCCGAAAATCGTAAAAGTAGTTAGTAGGACGTAAAACCTATTATTATTATTATTATTATTATTATTATTATTATTATTATTATTATTATTATTACGGAAGCTAGACCCGTTCACGAGTACAGCATGACCTCGTCTCGCACGTGGGCTGTCACCCCTCTTCCCCAGCGACAAGGGAAGGAGTACACCAACATGCGTTTGCCTGCGATAGCAAACAGGTTCAACAACTCCTGTACTCTGCTACTGTAGTTGAACACGAGACTCAACGACACGACGACAGTATGACATAACCAGCGTTTCCAACTATGGCAATTCGAAACACATTAGCTCCTGAAATATTTGGCTCATTTATAGGGAAACTAATAGGGCAAGGTAAAACGTACATACTATGTGTTGTGAGATGTACTTTTCTCTACCGACTAGCAAAATATCTGCACGTATACACCTAACACCCCGTATATGTAAACTGCCTTCTGCGACACAATACCAACCTTTACATCAAGAACTGCAGAATAAAGAAAGTTAATATATGAATAGATTTGTGCCAAACAGACGGTATGATGAAGTAAGATCGAATGAATTCTGACACGAACTGCGGCGTACCATAAGGCGCTTATGGTGAGAAATTTGCACTGTCAGCTGGGAGGGGATGTTTGATTCTGCCCTTTGGGCCCCACGGGTAGGGCCGGGCGTGTCATCACTGGGAGGGCGGCTCCATTTCTCACCAAGGGGAATGACACGGCCGGACAGTAGTAGCAGGTCATTTGATTATTATTATTATTATTATTATTATTATTATCATCATCTTGCTTTTATTAATTCAGTGGAGACGATGAAGGTGGCATGCAGGGACTGAGGATGACTACTAAGGTGACCCTCACTATGACGTGTCACGTTTCCGGAGTATCCGATGAACCTCATGTGTTTTGCTTTTTAAAGTTCCATTTAAGACAATATTATTATTATTATTATTATTATTATTATTATTATTATTATTATTATTATTATTATTTATCATTATTATTATCATCATTATTTGTTTTGTGCATGTAATCTGGCATTGTGAACATGTATCTAGGCTAAATGCATGTAATGTTCAATAAATTACTATACTATACCATAGAGTGCTTCTTTTTAGGCCTAAATGTTCATAAAAGCATTGAAAAGGGCAGGCAAACAATATGACTACGACAGGCATATCAAGACGAGTTATCTGACCTGCTGTGGAGCAGCGCGGGTCCTCTACTAACATATTTTCTTCTTCTACGTGTGACGAATGTATCTTGAAAGTTTGGCCCACCTTATTGTCACAGCCTATATTGTCTGAAAGTGAAGCATGTTACTAGTGCGGCAGTAGCTGGGCGATAGTATATCGTAAACTCGTGTTTAACACGTCGCTCTACAAGGCCCGGTATTGCGACAAGACCCGACAGAGCTGTTTATTTTCCAGTTCACAGTCAACAGCGGAAGTATATGAAGAATGTGTCGAGTTATTAGAGAGGAAATGATAATGATGTGGACTAACGCGCCCTACAATGTAAACACATCCCAGAGAAAACGTCTCGGTCCGTGGGCGTGTCTGACGTGGGTAGATTAGAGAGGGGAAAATGTCTCCACAAAATTCAACAAATATTTCATAACATTCAGTAGTTACAACAGAGCCCGCCTCTGTGGTGTAGTGGTTTGTGTGATTAACTGCCACCCCCGTGGCCCGGGTTCGATTCCTGGCTCTGCCACGAAATTTGAAAAGTGGTACGAGGGCTGGAACGGGGTTCACTCAGCCTTCGGGAGGTCAAATGAGTAGAGGTGGGTTCGATTCCCACCTCAGCCATCCTCGAAGTGTTTTTTTTGTGGTTTCCCACTTCTCCTCCAGGCAAATGCCGAGATGGCACCTAACGTAAGGCCACGACCGCTTCCTTCCCTCTTCCTCGTCTATCCCTTCCAATCTTTCCATCGCCCCACAAGGCCCTCTTCAGCATAGCAGGTGAGGCCGTCTGGGCGAGGTACTGGTCATTCTCCCCGGTTGTATCCCCTAACTCAATGTCTCACTCTCCAGGACACAGCCCTTGAGGCGGTAGAGGTGAGATCCCTCGCTGAGTCCGGGGAAGAAACCAACCCTGGAGAGTAAACAGATTAAGAAGGAGAAGTTACAACATAATAATATTCTAACCGAATCCAGCCTTTTAAAACTCAAAAACTTAAGTTCTGACCAGTTTTTTAACAAGTTGTTTTACGTCGCACCAACACAGATAGGTCTTACGGCGACGATGGAATTGGAAAGGATTTGGAATGGGAAGGAAGCGGCCGTGGCCTTAATTAAGGTGCAGGCCCAGTATTTACCCAATGTGAAATGGGAAACTACAGAAAACCATCCTCAAGACTGGAGACAGTGGGATTCGAACCCACTATCTCTCAAACTCGCAGCTGCGCGCCCCTAACCGCACGGCCAACTCGCTCGGTTCAGTATTGGTTTTTAATATCTTCCTATAAAAACAAACTTTCATAAGCTTAAATCAGTTATTTCTGGGGCCGCTTGAGCCGCCGTGGCTCATTTTGCTTTTGGCAGTGGGTTCAAGTAGGCCTACGCCTTCAATGCTGGCGGCACAAAGATCTCGCTTCCTAGTGTCTGTAACGTGTATACCGCGGAGTTCTTCGCCATCCTAGAAGCTCTGCAGTTTGCACTGAGTAAAGAACGAGGCCACTTTCTCATGTGTACAGACTAGTTAAGTTCTCCGCAGTCTATTGATACCTCTTTCCCGCAACACCCACTGGTGCAGCAGATTCATGACCTGCCAGCCACGTCGTGTGATGCTGGCACCAGAATCACCGCGCATCAAACTTGTAGATCGAGCTGCAAAAGAAGCGGTACTTTTACCACCTAGAATTTGAACGTGCCTGCTAGAGATATTTATTCTCAGCTACGTTGAACCGTCTTGACGTCCTGGGAGTTGGAGTGGCTAGCTATCCGAACTCCCAACAAGTTGAGAGCAATTAAGAAGACAACTGCCGTGTGGTGGCCCTCTTCATAAGGACAGATCGCAGTTTTTGCGTAGGTTGAGGATAGACAATGGAAGATCTATGTACTCTTACCTACAAAAGAGGAAAGACCCTCAAGTGTGTTCTTGTGCCGAATTCACTGTGGCCCACATCGTCACAGAATGCGCGGATCTCTCTAACTTAAGATGGAACCTCGGCCTGCAGGAAATACTCGAACTCATATTCGTCGATGACGGGGATACCGCTGACCTCGTCATTCGCTGTATGTGTAATAATGGACTAAACAAAAACATATATTTCAAGTGTTCTGTTCTGTGTTTGTGTCCATTTCGGCTTAATACAATAATTTAAGTTTTATTTTTAATTCATTTTCGAATTTCCCCAGTTTAATACGCAATTTTATTTTCATTTAATTTTTTCCACACATAATTTGTTCAGAGAGGATGTTTCCCTAGTTGCACATACTCAAACAAAAATTACCACAACCGACACCAAAATATCACCACACATACACGCGCGACTGTTCCAGAATACCGTAGACTCGAATATCAGTGAAACTTGTCTTCGAGCAAACACTGAAAATTTCTAACTGCTTAATAAATGTAGTAAGGTTTATAATTTACATTATTAGCATATCTGCTGGAATTATTCCTGGAAAATATTCAAATAATTATGACATTTTTTGTACAGCAGCGACAGTAATGACATGTACCGGATATGAGTGGAAACAGAAGAGACAGAACACACTTCAGCAGCAGCAGTCAGTCTACAGTAATGTTACTGTTAATTAGTTTTAGTGGCTTAGAACATTTTAGAACATCACAGAGTTTTCCCGAGTATCGGTGATATTAGGGCAACTGGCGTTTTTCATTCCTCCAAACTTCAGATGATGATGATGATGATGATGATGATGCTTGTTGTTTAAAGGGGCCTAACATCTAAGTCATTGGTATGAAATGAGACAAAATGTGATGACAATTTAAAAGTCCAAAATCATCCACTGACCAGAATTCAAAATGTGATGACGCAGAATGAATGGGTGAATATGAATTTAGAACAATCAGTGGACCCGACCTACAATGCCCCACATTCTTAGAAACTATCGTTAAACAATAGTATTACTGACCAAGGAACTGCTTCTAAAGCACAATCCTGAATCGATGATGATTGTCGTGTAAAGGGGTCCAAAATCCAGGTCATCGGCCCCTCATAATGGTACTTACCGCTAGTAAAGTAGAACTATGGTATTTGCCATGTTGCGGTACTAATCAAAATAGCGTAGACTCGCGGTATTCCAAACATTATGGTACTACTCACAGGTAATGTAATACGCGCGAATAACACAGACCTATGGTGTTTCTCACATTGCGGCGCCACTTACAGGCAACGCAAACCTATGGTGTGCCTTACATAGGTGTACTAATCACAGGGACTCGTACTAGCCCGTGGTGTTCCGCACATAGTGGATACCAATCATAGGCAACGCAGACCCATGGTGTCGCTCATATAGTGGTACTAATCACAGGGAAAGCCCAGACCCGTGGTGTTTCTCACATAATGGTACTAATTACAGGCAACGTAAGCCCGTGGTGTTCCGCATCTACTGTAAATCCTATCCTGATTCTCACTAATCACAAACCTATTGTGTACCTAACACAGTAGTACTACTCGCAAGTAAAGGCGGCCCATGGTGTTCCCCGCGTGATGGTTCTAATTCGATCATCCCTTGGTCGCCCCTTTTAGTCGCCTTTTACGACAGGCAGCGGTTACCGTGGGTGTATTCTTCGTCCACGTCCCCCACCCACAGGCGGTTGTGTGTTTGATCCCCGAGAGGTATTTTATTTCCCTCAAGTCCGCCGGCAAGTCGGTTAGGACCCCCCTATCCGCCACCTGGGACGTACCACGTGGGAGTATCACCTCTCCCCCTGCTACGCCAGCGTAGTAGGTTCATGGCCTCCAAACTTCATTATAAAAGTGTATAAGAAGTAAAAGGTCAAAAATAGCATTTTCCTCAAAGTTAGTTGATAACAGATTTTTGATAAGCTAATATTAACGGAGATACTTGACATTTCCGGTATTGGAATCCTTAATATTGTTACGCCACTGCATTGTAACTAAATAAGTATCATACATCGTATTCTCAAATAAATTCCATGGAGCAGAAAGAACCACGATAAATTCAACATACTGCACGGTGAGTTAAGACACAGACACAGCATAGTGAAGCATCACAGAACTGTTCAGTCAAAATATTACAATATACCCATAGACATATGTAAAACATGCACTTCCCGTATTAAAAAAAAACAAAAACTATTAACAACACAGTAACTTACAGACAGCAGATCTCCTATCATCAGTCATGAACGAGGCACAGATACTCACCTGGGACAAGTACAAAACATTATAAGTACGACATGAGCAAATTATACATTATATGGTGAATGATGATAATAATAATAATAATACGGATAATCTCAGCTGTCATTTTCATTTGATGACATTTAGGCTGCTTGCGGGTCAGTTTCGATGTTCTATAGTATAGTACTCGGCAAGTAAAACTATACACTGAAAAGCAATTATCACCGTCCTATTGTCTTTTTTCTCTTCTTTTGAATGGCTCATCACTGCTGCTGAGTTGACTAGTTACATATTGAAATCACAAGACATAACCATAAAAAAACTCAATGTAAGTAAAAAATCACACTAGTGATTTTAACAATACGGCAGTGGCAGAACGTTTAATCTCGCAAGTCACAATCATGACCAAATAGTGCCAACCTGCAGGATTAACAGTATTTGAAGGACGTATCGGCAAATACGGTCCCTAAACTGTATGGTTTGTGACACTGAATTGAACCCCAGAGTGTATAAGCTTACATGGCTAGGACTATAAATGGCAGAGAACGTGGTTCTCTACTATTGAGTTTTAATTAAATTTTTAGCGTAAACACAAAATATGTCACCGTAAATCGACACCCAATCACTGATCTAGAAGGAGCTAATTCTGTAGCAATACCCCACTTCGCGCATTGCTATTAGTCAACAATTATTATTCTCTCACCTACAGTCTCCCCCTGTGGGTGGGGGCGGTAGAATAACACCCACGGTATCCCCTGCCTGTTGTAAGAGGCGACTAAAAGTGGCCCCAGGGGCTCTGGACTTTGGAGCGTGGTTTGGCGACCACGGAGTCCTCAGCTGATTCCTGGCATTGCTTCCACTTACTTGTGCCAGGCTCCTCACTTTCATCTATCCTATCTGACCTCACTTGGTCAACTCTTGTTCTTTTCCGACCCCGACGCTATTAGGTTTGCGAGGGCTAGGGAGTCTCATTTTCACGCCCTTCGTGGCCCTTGTCTTCTTTTGGCCGATATCTTCATTTATCGAAGTGTCAGATCACTTCCATTTTTCCCTCTGATTAGTGTTATATAGAGGATGGTTGCCTAGTTGTACTTCCTCTTAAAACAATAATCACCACCACCACCTCACGCACAGTACAGGAAATTATATTTTGTGCTGTTGCCATGCGTAACGTTTGTCAACAGGGTCTGTTTGTCGAGATAAAGTACTGCTCCTCCTCGCAACTCGGGTGTTTGAAGACTAGCTCACGTGAGGGGTGTATTCCCTTAGAGAGGCTGCTTATTAAACATCTCTAATTTGTGTCACTAAACTTTGCCTGCTGGATCCAACAACTCTGTTTGAGTTGTACGCTGAAGCTGGCGAGGTAGACTTAAGACGACGACACCAATGTTAGACGATGTTGGATTCCTAAAATACGTTCTGGTACCACGTGCTTAACTTTGTCGTCTGCGTACTCTCTAAAAATGATTCCCATTATTTTTTAAATTACTTTTTTTCCTTGCTAATGGCGTCGCGTTCTTGTCTTCTAAAGAACTTTGTCATAGTCGTATGCGACATGGTAACTCCTATCGTAGAAGTAAACTCGTCCTCGTCCCGAGGTGGTGCAGCTCTTATCAGGCACAATCCCAATGGAGGTGAGCTGCATGTACCATTTTAACCATATACCAGCCCTCCTGTCAATCTTAAATTTCTGGCAGTACCGGGAATCGACCCCGGGCCCCCCGAGGACGGCAGCTAATAACACTAACCGTTACACTACGGAGACGAACACTCCTACCGTGATCCTTCATCACTTAGTGCCAGTAGTTATTCTAATTTATTTCCTTCTTCCACTTTGTGAATAAGATTACCTTCATTCATGCGCAGTATATTCTGCATAAATAACAAATTTGAAAATTAGCTGTAATTAGGAAAACTATAAGTGATTGTCACTAGCAATTATTCACTCAATTACCTACACTACCAGTACCATGATACTGCTATAGTGGAAGACTACATATATGATGAACTTCTTCCTGTTAATATCTTGAATTACTGAAATTTTAGGTTTACTTCATACTCATCATTAAGAATTGCATCACCTCATCCATCCCTCTGAATTGTAAAACTCGTCATGCACACCCTCATAAACTCAATCCCGTAGCCATTCATTCAAATTTTCACACTGTTTTTCCCTCTTCTTCATTTATCACATCCATCAGTTCTCTTCACATCTCCCGGGCCGAGCGAGAGCGTCACTCTCTAAGGGGCCCGCCCCACCCCTTCAGGGTGGGGAATGAAAACGAGAATAGATATACAGATAGATAGATAGATTGTTAGGTGTACTCGATAAAGCCAGCGGTGAAGGGAAAAATAAACAAAACAGTAGTACCCCTAGCGATGATATATGGCGTTCCAACATGGGTAGTACAAGATTATTGTGGCCAATACGGAAATGTTCAGATGGACGTGTGAGGTCAACAAATTGTACAGAATAAGTAATCAGGCAATAAGGGGGATTCAAAGGCAGTGGAGGCCTCCAGGAAGGACTAGGAAAGAAGAAAGCAGAGGTACGGGCATGTGACGTGAAGATGAAATGCCTTCGTGGAAGGAGACTGCTAGAGATGTAGATCACAAAAGAAAGAGCCAGAGGAAAACCAAAACGGCGGTGGATCAATTGTATCCAGGAGGACATGAAGGAAAAGAAGCTAACGGAGGAGACGGGGCAAGCGGCTGTGCGGTTTGGGTCACGTAGCTATCAGCTTGTATTCGGGAGATAATGAGTTCGAACCCTACTGTCGACAGACCTGAAGATGGTTTTCCGTGGTTTCCCATGTTCACAGAAGACAAATGCGGCTTTACCTTAATTAAGGCAAGATAATCGGAGGAAGACCTGGAACAGTACTTCTCGATAGCGGCAGACGAGGAGGACCTTATCAAGAAACTGGCAAAAGGAAGGCATCTAATACACTACTTCCATGCTGCTCAATAAACTCTGAGATGAAAATGATGATGATGATTCATAATGGACTAATAATAATAATAATCATCATCATCTGATATCAGTCGTTCTTCGGGAAATAGGTCAGTTTGTAAATGCAAATCAGATTTCTGAGAAGACAAGAGTTAGTATTTATACTCGAGGCCAATGGATAACTACGGTTTAGTACTGACATTTGCCTATGTGAAAAAAATGAAAACCCATCCAGAAGGTGTTCCCAAAAATGTGGAGAGTAATCATGGTGCATCCGAAAACAACACAAAACGTCCCCATAAACATACCATACGTCCTATGGTCGATCGTTTACGATATATTCTTGCTTACGTTATCACACATCTGGTATGGAAGGGATATTTCGTATTAATTTTGAAGTCGGGAATTCTGTTTTAATTTACCACCTTATCGTTACGTGTTCAATGATGTCTTTTCTTTCGCTATGGCCAAAATAAAATAACATTCTCTCATATATGCCATGCACGATTCCCAACAACACTCGAAATACGCAGTTTAGTAGCCGAAAAGCCATCAAACTTGTGACATAGTTTAAGCCCTTCTACTGGTACACAAACATGGCTACGTCTACTTGAACTGGGATGTAAAAGATAGTGTTTAACTTTGGAATGTCTATAATTCATAAACAATTGACATAGACCGTATGTTATTTCGGAAACTACTATCAACGCCGAGCTTACTTTCCACGTACGTTACCGTATTTGGGAACATCTGCATAAGGGTGACGACATGGAGCTTCGAACCCAGTATTTCCAGAAGGAGGATTACAGCCACACGAACAACACTGTGTGTTGGGTATTCAGCCCGAAGGCTGGTTGGATCCTCAACAGGTTCACCATTTGCTGTCATATATGGCCTAGGTGTTACTGAAGAGGCGTACTAGGGAAATGAGGAGTGAGGTAGTTTTCCGTTGCTTTCCTCACCGAGCCAGAAGTTGCTATTGCACATTAGTCTGCCAAGCTTACTGAAATGCGTGCACCAACCGACCCTATGAGCGACATTTTCACACCATTCATAGCAGGGACTGGTTGCATAAGGAATGGCATTACTAGCGTCACTCATACCTCAGCCACTTTCACATTGTCAAAGCCAAGTATAAGACTGAGACAGGTCAATGAAAGTAACAATTTTATTCTATCCCATACCAGAAGACATAGTGCACTGTAAACACTACACCTTGCCAGCAAAGGCCTGCACTGCTTAGTTTACTCGGAGACAGAGAGATAGAGGAAGGGAGGAAGGGTTTGCAATGCCCTGTAGCAGGTTTCACACTTCTGAATCTCACAGACACTATGCACAACAACAAGAAATCTTGGTAATCTTTTCAGAATGAAAAACATTCCGCTGGTAATTAGTCTTTACCAAGAAAAATAAAGCCTTTGATTTTTAAAATTGCTACATTAAATCGTGTCGTCATTAATTAACTCAATATTTAATCTTCAAGGAATATTAATTAAAAAGGCTTTGGAGTAATCATATTGGATTGACATAAACCTAACTTTAGTTTATCCCAGGCCTGAATAATTCTGGGTTTTAGCCGGGGTTTTAAGGGCAGATTCGCTTTCCGACGCCATGTGATGTTCCAGGTGAATATTTAACCCAAGAATACGTCAGGATTTGGACTTCAGCCGTCTAGGGTACAAAACCGGCATGTAAGTCACTGCTCTAATCAGTCCTTCCCCCTCCACAGTAAGACAATGTTATACTTTAATCTAATTAATATTCATTTATTTGCTAATACGTCTGTAACATAATATACAGTCATGGCCAAATTATTATGGATTACAAGTAAATTTTGTTAATTTTGGTTTCAAAGTTATTCTAATAAAAATACAGAACGATTTCTTCAAATTTATTGTTAGAAAATGAATGCTTATAACTTAAGGATGTAATCGATGTGTCCTGAACATTATCTAATACTTAGTTTGGCCACCTCTGGCTTTCAACAAAGCCTGAACTCTCCATGGCATGCTTTCAATGAAGTGAAGACAGTGGTCCTGCAGCTCCTTATCTTGCTGTCAAATTTTTGTTAGCCTCTCTTTGAGAACTGAAGTACTTGCAATAACTTTCTCATGTATTTTGTTCTTCAAAGCGCCCCAAATACCCTCAATGGGCTTCATATCGGCGCTGTTTCCAGGCCATGGAAGGACTTTCAAACTTTCATGTTCAAAAAATGCCTTAACCACTTTAACTGTATGGCAACATTGTCCCGCTGGAAGAATATATCACCATTAAAAAAACACTCTGCAAGCTGTGGTTTAAAGCATCTTTGAAGGACATCAATGTATTTCTTCCCATTAATCATGCCGTCTACAATTTCAAGACGACCCGTTCCAGCAGCCGAAATACAGCTCCATACCATGACTGATTTTGGATGTTTTGACAGTTGAGACGATGCATTCCTTCTTGAATACAGGTCTTCTACGCACATGCTGCACACGTTCTGTCAGAATCTGGAAAGTATATTCGTCTGAAAACACCACTTGTAGAAGTAAACAAAATATTTGAAATATTTCATTAAACTAAAAAAAAAAAAAAAAAAACCAAGAAATAATGAATAAATTAGCCTGAGAGCAATATAGTAAGACAAATATATCATTTAATATTATAATTGATTGTAATCACCTTCTTCCAGTATTCTGCAGTCCAATCTTTGAATAAATTCGCCCATTCCAGTCTCTTTTGTATCATATTTGGAGTCAACTTGGGTTTCTTACTTGGACGTCTTGCTTTCAGGCCTGCTTCAAAGAGGCGTCTACTTACTGTTCGAGTACTAGCTTTGATTCCAACCTCTTCCCAATATTGCCGCAATTTGGTTAATGACAGCTTACGATTTTTAATGATGCATTTATTAGTACACGATCTTCCCGTGGTGTTGACTTCTTCTTGCGTCCACATTTACCAGCTGTACATGGTGACAGTTTTATTTTATTATCATGTTTTTTCTTTATTAAGCTCACTACTTGTGGGGAGACACCCATTTGCTTAGCAATATCACGTTGTAGTAAGCTAGTGCTGTTTAGTATCACCTCAATTTGACCTCTTTTCCATGGACTCAAATCCTTAGCCTTCCCCGTTTGAAATTTGAGGTTAAATTTCAGAGTTGCAAAAAGTTACAGTAATTAGCTGAGAAAGCACAGTTGATATAGTACAATGCTGATTGAAACACACACTATAATGATAATTGAGCACTAAGTTTATAAATCACTTCTCACATTCACAAAAGCCATAAAACAATTCACTTCAATTTCAACATGAGTTTCAGTGTTCATGAGCTGGTGGACATTTTGTCCGGGAAAGCACATTTGAGCTAGCAGGGCCATCTGTTGGTAGTTAAAAGTAACACAGATGTTGTAAAGATGACGATAGGGCATATTTTACAGCTGTATTTAACTAACATCGTTGAATAAATCACAGACAAAGTTGAATTACATGCCTTCTCTTACAAATCCATAATAATTTGGTCATGACTGTAGCTGTATGACATCCTGCTTGTTAGTTTAATGGACACTACCTTCTTTAATCTCATCACAACATTCGTATTACCTTTTCAGGCCAAACAGGACGGAGAGGTAGAACAATTTGTTACTGTAAGCGCTCACCTCCTGGACTGGAGATATTGGGTCGAACCGCGATACTGTCGACTGACACTTAAGTAAAAGTGCTTAAATATGAAAAAGATGAAAATTTAAAATTATACAAGTAAAGGAATTTAGTGCGGTGAAATCATCCAGAAAATATCAGATTAGGAATAAGGTTTTAAAGGAAGGAGATGGATGTTGCTACTTTAATGGTAAAATAATCAATGATCACAGAAGCAAGAAGGAAGGCTTTTTAGAAAATATAATTTTGTTCACCTCAGTTGTATTGTGAGTTTACATGCAAATCACATTAAGTCCGCTTAAAAGTCTTTCGCATTTTCATTCTAGATACTCTAAGAAACCCATTGCATAATTTTAAATATTAATATTCTTATTCTGAGAGTAGATATTGGATATGAAGGACTAAAGGCTTTCAAACCCTCTTTTTCCTCAGAAGTAAGATCTTTTAACTTAAGTTTGCTTGTGAATCGACGTAATAGAAATTGATGAAGAAGTACGTCTGGAGCGTACCACTGCATCGAAGAGAAACGTCGACAATAACTGATAATGAAAAACATTGCAGAAGCCTTTAAAATGTGGGGATTACACAGTGTTTAAAATGACAAGTGTAGAATGATTCACACATGGAGAAAGCTGCTGAAAGGAGAATAATTTGGGGAAATTTGTCAGTGCGAAGATATAGATTGATAGCTCCTTGGAGTTTGTTCAGCTAGTTGTGGAGGACAACGTATGAGGTAAGAATAATAGTAGGAAGCCAATATATGAATGTGAGTAACAAATTAGAATGTAGGTATGCTGTACTAGGTACGTAGATAGCGGAGTCGGCTAATCGTAATTCTTCTGTTCCTAAAATAATGGGTTGAATCCCGTTGAATTTAATGGGACTTGGGGTGGTGAAATGTGCGACAGCTCTATGTCATTGGGTTACGGAACGCTAGAGAACTCACACAGGATAAATTTCCGGCGCTCCAGTGTCTCTTAACATATCAAGCAAATGAAGGGACGTTAAACTATTATTATTATTATTATTATTGTAATTATTAAAAGCCATGTATATATGAAAAGTTTAGCACAGGAAATGGTTACCTAGAAAAGTGCGTTAAACTAGTCTATGTAGATATATTCCATATTAAATGTAAAAGGAGGTATTCTCCCAAACTTCTCGCGGCTCACAACCCAAAGAAAGAATACAAGAAGCAAATTAAAATGTAGGCCCAGCTGTAGTTGACAAATCAATTTTAGACAACCATACACTAACTGCCACGTAATTCTCACTCACACGCTAATCACAGTATCATCTCATACGGTTCCTAACACAGCTAATTCTATTCACACCTTTACAATGTATGCTGACAAGAGAGTCATTCAAACGCCACAGTGAAGAGCCACTCAGTATGGCCTAAAATTTCTTATACCTCAATAATGTATCTCTAAAATGATGGTTAGCGTAGCAATCTCCTACTCAAATGGCCTGAATTTGATTCCAGCCAGACACGTTTGTGAAACTGGTTTCGAGGACTGAAACGGTATGTACACAATCTTGGATAACAACATGTTGGCAGTTTTAAAGGCTCAAAGCACCTAGGTCGTCATTTTATTCGAAGCTATTAACATAATCCTTTTCAGTCTGAATTTTTTAGTTAAATTCGCTCTTCAAAAATAAATTCTGGGGATGGCCAGAGGGCCAGTAAAAGGAAAATATATTTAAACTTAATTACATCATACGTGTTCTGGAGAGGTATAATCACAATCGATGTATATTGAGCTAGTTTCTCCATTTTTTAATGCAAAATACTGATAAAAGAAAAATATTTTAAACGGCTGACAGATAATTCTTTCGGGGACTGTTGACATTATTAATATAGTTTGGGCAATTTAATGAAAAAGTTCGTGGATATTCCATTTAATCTGTTTATGGAAAGTCATCTCTCACGTGTGTGGAACATTTTAAAATTGTTGTTTTTGCAGGAGGGTCGAAAGTAGACAACACACGTTACACAGTGAGTTTTGGTTCCACATTTTCATCGACATATTTTAGGGCTGAAATATGCTGGTGGCCAACCACAGCAACAATAGAAACATACTCTGAGAGACACACACAATCATTGCAGTTCAGGTTGAGGCAGCAAAAGCGACTCTTTAACTCACCTTCTTATTCTTATTCTTTTTCAAGTGCTATATCCGATCGCACAGACGTTGGTGATCAATCACCCTGGAGAAAGCATCCCTTTCTTTAGCTAACTTGAAGAGACGTTTGGTGTTGATGATACAAGCCCAGTCTTTGGAGCCATGGCATCGGTGGTCTACCAACTCCTCGCTTGCCTTCTACCTTGTCTTGTAATATGAGTTGTAGAAGCCCGTACTTTCTACCTCGCAGAACATGGCCGTAATAAGCTGTTTTCCTGGGTTTGATGATATTTGCCAACTCACGCTCAGAGCTAGCTCTTCTTAACACTTCATTGTTAGTTACAAAATCTGTCCAGGGTATTCTGAGCATTCTCCTATGTAACCACATTTCAAAGGCCTCTAAGCTGTTCATGGAGAAAGCTTTAACACTCTATGTCTCTACTCCATAAAGCAGTGTTGATCAGACGGAACATCTCAACAGCTTTTGCCTGAGAGGTTTACATTATCATCACAAACCAATGATCTCATCTTTTGGAAAGACGATATGGAAATCCCAATACAGCATCTGATCTCTTTTTTGAGGGTCTTCAGCGCACCAGACCTGTTTTAAACTAATCCGCCCGACAGTGCGGCACAAGTTGGAAGGGGATCGGAGTAAGCGGTAGATGTCTTCGAACAGTGATGAGCAAGGTTAGGATTTTCAGGTGCACACCGTTTTTGTTAGGGTAAATTAAAGCTATTCGGAAATATATCACAGTGTGAAATTTTATATTTAACTGCGAAAAGAGGCATTTTTCGCTCACCTTTTTCCATTTTTTTGGAACTTTATCCCATTTTCCCCCAACCGTGCCCATAATCGCCTTCGCCCCCTTTTTCTTTCAAGTTTAATTCCCATTTATTCTATAAGATTTCTAATCAATATAAAATATTTAACCTTCAATTAATGTCTCCTCAGCTTGCTGTGTACGTGCGAATAGTAAGCCTATCTCCTTCAGACAACACCGCGCGGGAGTTGAAAGCTCACCCGCAAAAATGGAAAATAATTATGTGTTCGACGAAACCGGTTTTTTTTTTTTTTTTTTTTTTTTGCTAGGGGCTTTACGTCGCACCGACACAGATAGGTCTTATGGCGACGATGGGAGAGGAAAGGCCCAGGAGTTGGAAGGAAGCGGCCGTGACCTTAATTAAGGTACAGCCCCAGCATTCACCTGGTGTGAAAATGGGAAACCACGGAAAACCATCTTCAGGGCTGCCGATAGTGGGATTCGAATCTACTATCTCCCGGATGCAAGCTCACAGCCGCGCGCCTCTACGCGCACGGCCAGCTCGCCCGGTGACAAAACCTCTTTCTCTCGCTTTAGCGCTATAATGTAGCCCGCAATAATACAAATGACAATGAGTGATTCTATCCCACCAGAATAAATAGCCTGCTGTTCGTGAATGTGAGTTTGTTACTGTGAAAGACGCCATCTGTTCGCACGGAGGCGGAGCTGGTGACGCAGGGATGTCAGCAACCGCACCCACGTAGTTCCGAGAACTGAGACTACTAGAAACCGCTGTGACTGCAGTTCCAGCATGAATGAGGACATTCTAGTAACTGTCGCGGTGTTATAAGAGAGCGTGAACAGCAAGTGAGCGAGTGAGCGCAAGAGTGAGTTGTGTGATAGTCGCATTGACTTAGCAAGTGAACTGGCATTATCACTTTGTTGCATTTCTAAATGAGTGTACTACTAAACTTTACGATGCCAAAGGTGTCCTGTGCCTGACTTTTTGCTCTGGCTTAGGAATTCAAACAAGATTTCATAGACATTGATGGAACTGTTATGCGATGTGCTATTTGTGATTCAAGAATTTTGTTACCGGGCGAGTTGGCCGTGCGCGTAGAGGCGCGCGGCTGTGAGCTTGCATCCGGGAGATAGTAGGTTCGAATCCCACTATCGGCAGCCCTGAAAATGGTTTTCCGTGGTTTCCCATTTTCACACCAGGCAAATGCTGGGGCTGTACCTTAATAAAGGCCACGGCCGCTTCCTTCCAACTCCTAGGCCTTTCATATCCCATCGTCGCCATAAGACCTATCTGTGTCGGTGCGACGTAAAGCCCGTAGCAAAAAAAAAAAAAAAAAAAAAAAAAGAATTTTGTTAGATGAAAAACACCAGCGAGATCGCATCAGCATTTCCAGCTCTAAGCATCAAATGAATAAGACTCTTCAAGCAAACAAATCGCGGTAACTTCTATTACGAAATGCGTTTCAACAGAGTTCTTCAAAAAGCCAAAATTTGAAGGAATTTTAACATTGATTTGTGTGCAGCATTTACACAAGCAGGAATTCCACTCATTAAGGTGAACCATCCAGCTTTCAAGGATTTCTTGAAAAATGCACAAAGATGTCAATGCACGACGAGAGTACTTTAAGAAAAAAATACTACATGGAGCCTGTTTACCAAGAAACCATACAAAGAATCAGGGAGAAAGTGTCTGATTGCGATGTGGGAATCATTGTGGATGAAACAATGTACTCAATGGAACAATATGTTTTGCACGTTTTAGTTTTTCCCTTAGCAGGAGAGAACGTTAAGCCCACCTTGTTAAAAATGTATGAGCTGCAGAAAGCCAATGCCTGTACAGGAATGCAATCAATTATGGACTTCTGCCAACAACTCTGACCTACTAGTATCGAGTTTGAAAAACTTCTTGTGGTTGCGGACCAAGCTCCATGCATGGTTTCAGCTGTTAACCAATTGAAACCTTTATTTCCTACGTTGAAACATGTGACGTGCTTGGTTCATGTCCTTCACAGGGTTTGTGAATCCATAAGGAGCGAATACTACATCGCAAATCAATTCATCTCGGTCCTGAAGAAGATTCTACTGAAAGCTCCGAATCGTGTTGTTGCCTACAGGGAAACCACTGGCCTGCCCCTTCCAAATTTCACGGTCATTACTCGCTGGGGATCGTGGATTGAGTGTTCTGCTATGTTGTGTGAGAATTTGGACAAAATTAGAGAATTTGTGCTTTCTTTGGATCCAGCCGACGCAGGTGCAGTTTCCAAGGCACAGCAACTTCTCTTACCGGAGAAAATACATTACTTGCAGGCAGAACTATATTGTGTCCATAGTTACAAGTACCTGACTGCAGTTATTAAACTAGGTCTGGAAAATGAAAAACAATGGGATATTTTTTACTTCCGTGAGGGAGCAGTTAGATGACTTTATCAAAGACAAACTTGAGACCAGTCTTCAGAAGAACCCCGACATTGAGGAATTCGCCACATCTGTAGAGTTGCCATTCCGAGTGAAAATAAGGTTTGCCCCACTGGTTTCTGTGGATGTCGAAAGAAGCTTTAGCATCTACAAAGATATTCTACCTCCTAATAGAAACAGACTTACTTTTAAAAATGCTTGGTACGAGTAATTTAGTCTGTCCTCAGGACGTACGAGAACTAGTTGATAAGAAGAGAACAGGAGGTAAGGAGCTATCGGACTTTGATAAGAGCATAATAGTGGGCTGACTCCTCAATGGGCTATCTAGCAGGACGATTGTATTGAAGTTAAACAAGTCTAAGTCAACAGTAGCATTCGTCCTTCGTAAGTGAATGGGCATCGAGCCTATATACGTAACGTTTCAATGGAAACAGATACTCCTGTTGCTGCATGAAACTCCTGTCAATAGTAGCAATCGGTTATGTGAACCTCGTCCTGTGACCACACATTCATTAACTTTGCATACTTCAACGGTCTTGTGCCAATGGTTCTGGTTTACCGACTTCAGCACCTTTGCTCAAATTTATCAGTGCAACTACAAACTATCAGATGTATAAGTAGAAGTGAACTCCATTCCTTTTTTTCTGCGCAATAAAACAAAAACTTACATTATGGCTTAACCTCGTATTTGCTCTGTTAATGAACAATTTAGAAATTGGAGCCATACTAATCAATTCGTAACATTTCGTGTGGACGTAACGAAATAAAAATGTCAATATAGCCCTCTTTAAGAGCATTGGTTGTGGTTAATTCATTCATTGCCATTCGATTTATTCCACTGTTCTTCACTTGGGAGAACCATAGTTGTAGTGAGAAAGCTTCTGATCTCATTCGTTTGTTCAGTCAAAAGGACAACGCAAAGGATTTAATTCTTTAGTCTTAAGTTGTCTTCTATTGTGGTCGCTTTGAGTGGTTAACATTCAAAGCACGGCAATGTCACTTCTGTTGTAGAGACTTCAAAGAAGGATGGTAATTACCCGACCAGTTGAGGCTTTTCTTCTGTTAATGGTCCTTCGTCTTTAATGAACTTCGAATTGTTATTCAGTTCTTGGCTTTACGTGATAACAAAGCATTGCCAGTTAGACAATTTTAAGCACCCTTAAATAAGGCAATCCTTATATGGGGATAAAATCCTCCAACAGCTTAACTGCTGGATTTTTTACCATACGTCTGAGGAGAGTTCTCGCCTGAAAATTCACGTGAGGAGGAGTATGTCCTGATATCCCCAGGCAAAGTTATCGACCCTAGAAATAACTAGGGCAAACGGAGGAATATTTCAAACACGAAACTTTTTGTCCGCCTCTGTGGTGTAGTGGTTAGTGTGATTAGCTGCCACTCCCGGGGGTCCGGGTTCGATTCCCGGCTCTGCCATGAAATTTGAAAAGTGGTACGAGGGCTGGAACGGGGTCCACTCAGCCTCGGGAGATCAACTGAGTAGAGGTGGTTTCGTTTCCCACCTTAGCCATCCTGGAAGTGGTTTTCCGTGGTTTCCCACTTCTCCTCCAGACAAATGCCGGGATGGTGCCTAATTTAAGGCCACAGTCACTTCCTTCCCTCTTCCTTGCCTATCCCTTCCAATCTTCCCATCCCCTATCAATGCCCCTGTTCAGCATAGGAGGTGAGGCCGCCTGGACGAGGTACTGGTCATCCTGCCCAGTTGTACCTCCGACCCAATGTCTCACGCTCCAGGACACTGCCCTTGAGGCGGTAGAGGTGGGATCCCTCGCTGAGTCCGAGGGAAAAACCAACCCTGGAGGGTAAGCAGATTAAGAAGAAGAACGTTATGAAGTTAAACTAGGACGTCGGACGGTGATATCGACTGATATCTGTTCAAAGATGTGTGCTGATGCTGGCCGTGGTCGAATGTATTGCTCGTGGCCACATTAATAATAAATTCGCTTGGAGGACGATACTTCAGTGCCCGCATCACCTGGATGGGACTCTCCCGCTTCGTACGTACAGTTTAAACCACTCGTAGGGCATGTTTCAACAATGAGTCCTCGTGTAAAAACTGAGGGATGCTCTTCTACCTATTTTGTAACCTCTGTGTACGTCAGCAGAAGAACAGTTGGAATCCACTTTCCTAAACGAGTGATGTAAGTCACTCTTCGCAATGGAACTGGGCAGAGAAGTAGTTTGGAGGCTTGCGTTTCCAACAATTGGGAGTGACCGTGGTTATCTTAATTACTTCTCCCACTGAAGTATTCCACTAAAAAAAAAAATTAGTCACTAGAATGCACGAATTTTGCCTTCAGAAAAGGGTTCATATTAATGTATGGTAATTAGATTTGCATCCCACTTTGTACGATTTTCAGATCAGAAGACAGTATCTCATATTTAAGTTCTTTACTGTAGAATGCAAATACACCGCACCGGGATTCCATCTCGTAATCGTATGTATAGAAGGCTACTGCCAATCCAACGATGATATGTCTTATATTTTGAGCGGTCGGACCTATTCCTTCTTCAATTAATTTTAGGAGAGGTGGATAATCTTGTTATTTAGCACTTTAAAGCAGCAACGACATCAACAATCATCGTCGTCGTCGTCGTCATCATCATTGTCATCATATACCACGATAGCCACTGTCAATGTCGGGATTGAAATCTCGAACCTCTGACCACAGTGATTTAGCTTTAGGTAGGAGGGTGAGTTGGGAGAAGTACGTACACAGGGTGATTTCAGAGCCTTTTGCTTTTTAGGTAAAGGCATTAATTATTTCGTAAGAAGAGAGGATATATTCGAACAAATAACAGTAGTAATAACAAAATCTCATTGCGTCAGCAACCGCACTGCAGATACTTTGGTATAACGCCATTTAGACTGCCTACTTGTCAGTTTCGACGTTCCGTTTTATTCTACCAAATGGCAGAGAACACGGTTCCCTCTTGGGCGACCTATAGCTGAGTTTTCGTTTTGTCGGGTAAACACTAGCGGCCTGCATAAACTGGTTTGGACTAGGTTCGACCTCGACCGCTCAGCGAACATAACGCGACAATTAGGCTGATGACACACGGAGCGGTTTTCGCCGAGTCGGCCGCCGCGTCGGCGCATGTTTCTATTGTATCAGATGGGATGAAACAGACACAGCGGTGCTCGCCGACAGGCGGCAGATTTGCCGACTCGGCCTGTCGTGTAGCTGGCGGTGCAGCGAGCGTTTTGAAGACTTTGTGCGCACTCTAGCGCCATAGATTTATTACATTCAGCTGAATCACGGCTGACTTGATGCTTCGCTCTAGTCGGGCGTGGCTGAATTTACGCGGCGACTGCATCATTGGTAGGTATTCTTGTATTAGATATTATGAAGTATCTTTGAAATTCAATGAAATGAAATGAAATGAAATGACGTATGGCTTTTAGTGCCGGGAGTGTCCGAGGACAAGTTCGGCTCGCCAGATGCAGGTCTTTTGATTTGACTCCCGTAGGCGACCTGCGCGTCGTGATGAGGATGAAATGATGATGAAGACGACACATACACCCAGCCCCCGTGTCAGCGAAATTAACCAATTAAGGTTAAAATTCCCGACCCTGCCGGGAATCGAACCCGGGACCCCTGTGGCCAAAGGCCAGCACGCTAACCATTTAGCCATGGAGCCGGACTTTGAAATTCAATAATATACACGTAAAAGGACATATAGAGTAAGTAGACTTTTGGAATAAGAATAAGAACAATCCTTTATTTTTCGTCACGCTCCCTAATGTGTTTTGTTCACTGCCTGCTCGATACGCACCCGATGACTGCTTATAAGCAGTCATTTTATATGCAGTTCGAGCAGGCAGTGGTTTCGTCACAGTCGGCAAAAACCGCTCTGTGTATCAATCACAGGCGGCGGCCGACGCGGCTGCCGACTCGGCAAAAACCGTTCCGTGTGTCATCAGCCTTATATTCGGTACAACATTTAATAGCAGATCGCTCTTGCCCTTATTTAAGAAACAACACAATGAGCGAATGGCTGAGCGGTTTGAGTCACGTAGCTGTCAACTTGCTTTCGGGAGATAGTGGGTTCGAACCCCACTGCCGGCATCCCTGAAGATGGTTTCCCGTGATCTCCCATGTTTACACCAGGCAAATACTGGGGCTGTACCTTATTTAAAACCACGGTTGCTTCCTTTCCACTCCAAGCTCTTTCCTATCCCATCGTCGCCATAATACCTATCTGTTTCTGTGCGACGTAAAAAAAAAAAAAAAACCGTAGCTAACACAAAACAAAAGCAGCCAAATGCAACGGCTCACTACCTCGTGACTAACGTGGAGAAATACGCACAGAAATGTTGTTTTTTCTCTTACAGTACAAATTAAGGATAAAAAGCGTACCGTGAAGAAATTGCCCGAGTACAACGAAGGTTACACCCTATATAGTCATATGCTGACGTGTCCCATTTGCGTTTAATGTTGATTGCTTGCGCTGAAATGCAACTAGAGGGAGATACCGCAAAAGGCCTTAGTAGCAGTGTGAGCACTGAGGGCTACAGAGGTAACTTGAGTCAACAAGCAGCATGGCCCGACGGCACATTCGACAAGCTCTTGACCGGCTTGGTGATCTGGATAGAATCTACATCGTCTGACTAAGAGAGGTGGGTTGGATGTTTCGGCGCACTGCTCGCCATTTGATCCGACCTGGGTACACCGTGCGTGTCACTGTAGGACGCAGTGAGAGCGTGTACACTCAGGCACCGAGAGGGCTCTGATTGACTGAGGCGGACCACCAGGTCACATGTGACCTTCACTATGCAGGCGGCCAGCAGAGCAGGGTCTGTCGCCGCGGGGTCCCTTGCAACGTCTACAATTACGACCTCAGCATCATCGAGCACGTTTGAACTTCTGCCAGAAACAGGCAGCATGGCAGCTTGTGGACCTGCGCCGGCAAAGAATCACTGTTCTGTCTAGACATACACGACCGTCGAATTGAAGTCTGAAGACGTTTTGACCAGCGTAGTGATCCACGATTCATTGTAGAGCAGCACACCACTCTCAACGAGAGGTGTCTTGGTGTGGAGCGGTATTTCCTAGGATTGCCTCTTCCGACAGATGCTAACTGAAGAAACCCTAACGGCGCGGCGATACGTCCAGCAAATTCTGCGACCGTGTGGGCGATCTTCCATTCCTAGTGCAGCTCGAAAACCTCATTTCCAGCAGGATAATGCCCAGTCTCACACAATACAAGTAGCTCTTGGCTGCCTCTGTGTTGTTTTGCTTCCTTCACCAGCAAGGTGTCCAGACTTCTCAACCATTAAGAACGTTTTAGGCCAAATTGGATGGCAACTTCAGCAAGCGGCAACTTCGGAAGACCTAGGGGGATCAGTTGCACCAGCTGTGGCAGGATCTTCCTCAGGTAGAAAATCCGACATCTACATGCCTCTACAGCCTATCTGATAGTATCGCCGCCTGTCTCCGTGTTACGGATGGTTCAACACTGTACTAAGTGCATCCTGCTAGTGTTCGTTACCTTGCAACCATGCCTTGCTCCTGTTCCCACTTACGTGCCCGTGCGAAGGCTCCTTCATGATGCGCATTTCTTCTGGCAAAGTGAGTGTAGATCGGTGTCCATAGGAATTTGCCATTCCCGACTCGTTACTTTGAGATCACTAATAACCAGGGGGATCAATTCTTGTTTCTGAGTTATTTATATAATACACTTCTTGTACTCTCACACAGTCAAAAAAAATTTCGGTTATTAACGCTAATTAACATAATATATTAATGGAAATATGCAGCAATACGTTTTCATGAAACAAACTAGAGATTAACCAATACAATAATGCTCGTCAGGACCTGCTCACCTGATGAGGTAAACTGAGCACTGCCCCTGCATTGCAGGAAGCCAATAGCCCTTAGGGGATTCACACGGTTAATTTATTTTATTTTATTATTTTAATGGAAATAACGGATATACACGGATATGTTGGAAAATAAGGGATATAACGGATGTTAACTGAAATTAACATAAAATAATGGATATTACGAATATTAAGGTAAAACGGACATTAACTGAAAATGACGAATATCAACGTATGTAATGCCTTTGCTGACAAGACCTGGGGTTTACAGTACACTATGTATTCTGATATAGGCTAGAACAATTTTATTACGTTCATTGATCTGTCTCTGTCTTATCCTTGGCTTCGACAATATGAAAGTGACTGAGGTACGAGCGATATTAGTACCGTAATGCCATTTCTTATGCAGCCAGTCCCTGATGTGAATGGTGTGAAACTGTTACTCATAGGGTCGGTTGGTGCATGCATTTCAGTGGGCTTGGCAGATTGATATGTAATAGCAATTTCTGGCTCGGTGAGGAAAGCAAAGGGAAACTACCTCACTCCTCATTTCCCTAGCACGCCTCTTCAGTGATGCCTAGGCCATCTATGACAAGCTGATGGCGGAGCTGTTGAAGATCCAAGCAGCCTTAGGGCTGAGGACTGAACATACATAGAACGTTAGAAACGGAATTTAATGGAAAACAACGGATATTGACGGAAAATAACGGATGTTAACGATAGTAACACATATTAATGTAAATTGACGAGAAATAACGGAAGTAACGGAAATTGACGGAAAATAACGGATATTAACGGAAAATAACGGAAATATCGGTTAATTAACGAAAATAAGGGATATTAACGGATATACCGGAAAAACGGATATTAACGGATAGTAAAGGAAATAACGTAAAACCCGACTTATTGACTGAATGGTCAACGTTGAGGCCTTCGGTTCAGAGGGTCCCGAGTTCCATTCCCGGCCGGGTTGGGGAATTGAGTTGCGTGAGATTAATTATTCTGGCTCGGGGACTGGGTGTTTGTGTTTGTCCCAACACTTTCTTCCTCATATTCAGCCAACACTCTACACTAGCAACCACCACAGAAACGCGACAATGATCACATCCCCCGACAAAGGGTTTGCGTCAGGAAGGGCATCCGGCCGTAAAACATGGCCAAATCCACTTGTGGGGCACAGTTCGCAGCCGCGACCCCATAGATGTGGGAGGGCGGTAGAATAAAAAGAAGAAAATAACGTAAAATAACGGATATTAACGAATATTAACGGAAATAACTGAAGAAAGGCTACTAACGGAAGAAACGGCAATTTTCATTAACGACTAGTGTATACTTGAAATAAAATTTTCTCAGACATAAGAATTAAAACGGGGAAAACTATATATCGTATGATTGCTGTATGTTGTTGGTCGTGGCGGTATAATACTACTACACAAAAAGATATTACCTGTAAGAACAGATTTGACACAGACTGAAAGGGCCAAACAAACAGACTCGGCCGTTGTAGGAGAACTTCTTCACATAAATGTCATATGGTGACGATGGGATAAGTAAGGCCTAGAAGTGGGAAGGAAGCGGCCGTGGCCTTAATTAAGGTATAGCCCCAGCATTTGCCTGATGTGAAGATAGGAAACCACAGAAAAACATCCTCAAGGGCTGCCGACAGTGGGGTTCGAACCCACTATCTCCCGGATGCAATTTCCATTTTGTTGCCTGGTTCTTGGCTATTCTCCTCTGTGTCACTTCGTACAACTTGTGGCTGCTCCACTCGGTGTATTGATTGCGGCGAGAACATGCAATTAGCGTCCCCGTCTGTCAACAACTGTTGCTGCCACAAGATGTGATATAAATAGCAGTCCAGCACGCCGACCACACGGCAATGGAAAAAATAAACGTACTTTTTATTTAACTTGTTCCTAAATCTGCTTGAATATCTGTCTTTTTTAGACACTTTATTGTCTCTTTTTCTTGCCTCGACTCTGGGTTGAGACGGAATAAGACTATCGTGTTCTCTGCCGGTCTCCAGGGACGACGTACAGAGACCGCCTTTAGTCACTCCATGTCAGTCCGACGAAATTTAACCACGATCGTTAGAGCCAGAATATTTCGCATTAACGATAAACGTGACCAAGAAAAAAAAAGGCGATTTTGAGATATCTTAATGAATCATATAATTCTGGTTAAGAAAAGAGATAATTTCTTTTACGAATTAAAGCGATAAGACTAAAGCGAATTTTACTTATTTTGCGATGAGTACGAAACTGCAGTGAAATTAATGAGAAATAACGAGCTTGTAATTGTATTCGAAAGTTACGCGCGGGCGTGTGTGTATGTGTGTGAAGAGAAACGGAAGACAGAATAAGGAATTCTCAATTCGACAGAAATACCTGTTCGTTTTAATATGCTAAGGAATCCTTTACCAATAATCTCTTTTGGCTATTGCTAGCCTGGTGAAACCCTTGTACGGCAGACCCTCCGACGAGGATGGATGGCATCTGCTGTGTGTAGGAAATTGCGTGTAATTGAGATGAAAAATATGTGTGGTGTATGAGTTGCAGGGATGTCGGAGACAGCACAATAATCCAGTCTCCAACCATTGGGAATTAACCAAGGTTAAAATCTCTGACCTGGCGAACAATCGAAACGGGGTCCTCTAAGACGAATGCTACTACGCTGACCACTCAGCCAAGAGGTCGGACAATCTCTTAAGGGTATGGCCAAATAGGGTGAAAGGGCAATTTATTATGTAATCTTGATTAGGATATATTTTAGTTCTAATCAAGATTACATAATGACTAATTATCAATCTACCGGGCGAGTTGGCCGTGCGCGTAGAGGCGCGTGGCTGTGAGCTTGCATCCGGGAGATAGTAGGTTCGAATCCCACTATTGGCAGCCCTGAAGATGGTTTTCCGTGGTTTCCCATTTTCACACCAGGCAAATGCTGGGGCTGTACCTTAATTAAGGCCACGGCCGCTTCCTTCCAACTCCTAGGCCTTTCCTATCCCATCGTCGCCATAAGACCTGTCTGTGTCGGTGCGACGTAAAGCCCCTAGCAAAAAAAAAAAAATTATCAATCTCCTTTGAGTCTAATGACTCGTTTGCACCTGCGATGAGTCTTCTCCAACTGGGTCGATTCTGTGCAGTGCGTTTTGCGTCTGACTAGCTCCTGCATCCTGAGCTCACAAAAAAATGTCAACATGAATGTCTTTCTTGCTCTTCCACGAGGGCATTTTCCTGGTATTTTACCTTCCAAAATTTCCATCTACACATTCCTATGTCGAAGCCTATGTCCCATCCAATAAAGTTGCCTCTCCCAAATCGGACTCAACAGCTGTCTCTTTTCTTGGACAATGTTCAATACCTCAGTGTTGATCTTCTTCTCCACCCAACTTACCCCATTATTCTTTTACGTAAGATGAGGGACATTGTTTTCTGACATAGAAGGTAATTTATCTCTAAAAGCTTGCTTTGGGGCTTTGCTATTGCTATTCGTCTTTTTACTTCAGTGTGACACTGAAGGTTTTCTGCTATGATCTGGCTAAGGTATTTGAATGAACGAGGGTTCCTACTGAACTTCGTGACTTTTGTTTTATTAATATTCATTTTCATACCAAATTCATTAGCTTTTTTATTCAGCTTTAGCAACATCTTGAAAGTTGTTGGACTACCTGCAACTATAGATTGATCATCGGCAAATTTTATGTTCTGCACTAGTCGCCCTTCTATTTTCACTCCAAGCTTGGTTTTTGATATAGATTCATGATGATTTTCTCGGCAAAGGCATTAGACAGGAATGACTATCAATAATGTTTCGAATCATATATCTATCTTTCACATAAATCATGCACAAATCACAAGAGTGAAACGTTTATGAATAATTTTAGAAAATCACTGAAGCGAATTTCAAGCGATGAGGTAAGACCTATTGCGCGAAACAACGCCAAAACGTGCATATATTAATGTGAAAATACCATGCCTCTAACGATCAGTTCTAATTGTACGCGAAGGAAAGGAAAACTTCGATCTTACGTAATTAACAAAATTAATGTTCTTTACCTGGAGCCTCCATGGCTCAGGCGGTAGGGCGCCAGCCTCTCACCGCTGGGTTCCGTGATTCAAATCCCGGTCACTTCATAAGAGATTTGTGCTGGACAAAGCGGAGGCAGGACAGGTTTTTCTCCGGGTACTCCGTTTTTCCCTGTCATAATTCATTTCAGCAACACTCTCCAATATCATTTCATTTCATCTGTCATTCATTAATCATTGCCCCAGAGGAGTGCGACAGGTTTCGGCAGCCGGCACAATTCCTATCCTCGCCGCTAGATGGGGGCTTCATTAATTCCATTCCTGACCCAGTCGAATGACTAGAAACAGGCTGTGGATTTCATTTTCAATGTTCTCTACCATTAAATAGATAGGAAGTTTATTTTAATGCAGCTTTTCTCGCTGGTGATGTAACGTCACATTAACACATCGAAGGTTTTCGGCGACACAGGGCTGGGGAAAGGCTGGAATTGAGAAGTTAGCGGCCTTGGTCTTAATTAAGGTAAGGCCCGATGTGAAAATCGAGAAGCTCGAAAAACTATCTTCAGAGTTACTGACGGTAGGATTCAAATCGACCACCTACCGAACCGTGTAGCAAACTCTCTTGATAAATGCAGTTCCATGTTACAACAAATGCACCCCATATGTTCATTAAAATTCTTTGAAGAACTTACTCATAGTCTCCATACTGGCCATCAGTTTTCATGTTTTAATTTATCTCAGTTATAAACCGAGTGGACAATGATTTAATTTCATACAACCGAATGATAAGAAAAACACGTGAAGCCTCATGCTTCTTAATTGAAGAAATAGGAGATTTACTTTCGTAAGTCATTCTTGTTAATATTTTAAGGTACAATGAGTGCCACGATTCCTCAATTATTGTCTTGTGATTCAGCGAAGATTTTATAAAATGGGAGAACTCATAATAACTGTATTATAAAAGTGCGTTTTCGTTGCAGAACCTTTTTGATGCCGCTAGGTCTGTAAAATTTAAACAGCTGAACTTTTATTTATATAATAATCTTTTACAATATTGTTTCATAATAGTTCTAAAGAAGTGTTTTACTACCCATCCTTGAAAAAAGCAGCAGAATTTTACTTCGAGTTTCCATTACAATTTCAAGGGGTATGCTTAATTTAAAAAATTACGATATAATATGTTGATTCATAACCATGACCGCATTTACGAAATAGATGAGGAATTGTCAGAGTTGTCAGAGTATTTCTTAATTATTTTAGACAGAATAAAACTAAGCTGTTTTCTACTTATCGCTGGTGTATTCAGTGCTCTGGTTAGGGACTGTTGTTCGTGCATAGTTTCGGAAAGTTAACCTCAACTTGGTGTCGTTTTTTTGCCCTTAATCTACTGGATCAACAATAAATATATCCTTCATAGATTATACAGTAAGTGCATACAGGAAATAAACTGGCAATTAATGCTCAATAACATGTTGTTTCTTCTTGTTGTTTCGTACATACAGGCCGACCAACGGCCACGATATTCAACTTTTGCGTTTGGGATGTGGTTTTCTTTGCTTTGCGTCGCACCGACACAGATAGGTCTTATGGCGACAATGGCACAGCAAAGGTCTAGGAGTGAGAAGGAAGCGGCCGTGGCCTTAATTAAGGTACAGCGCCGGCATTTGCCCCGTGTGAAAATGGGAAACCACAGAACACCTTCAGGGCTGCCGACAGTGGGGTTCGAACCGGGGATGTGTTTTGATGTTTGTCCAGTAATCGCGCATCCTCTGGTTGTGTTGTTCCTTCCTCTCCTTTGTCCAGATGGTACCTGTCTTCCTTCTTGGTAGTTTGTCCTGGAACCTCGTTTGTTTAATCAGAAACATATTGCTTTATTTAATTTCATTATTTCATTATGTAGCACGCCGCCAGGGCCCTAACACCAAAAATATACATGGCATGCCACACCACGATCACTGCACTGACTGAGTGTGAGTGAGGAGAGGCTACACCGGGTAGCCTATAAAAAGCAACATCTCTATGTCACGTGAACCATGCTATTAACTAAAAATGAACGAGAGTCGATGATATGAGCTCTTCTTGGAGCCGCGCTTCAAGATACAGCCCCTCCGTTCATAAAAGAGTCGACTCGTGTTTGAACGGCCAGTTCTCAAGCAAGATCAACTCCAATACTCAGACCAAAAAAAAAAAAAAACCCACCATGGCTGCCGTACCGGGCCAAAGCTGACATGGCGACGAATAACCTAATAGTCGTAAGAAATTTGTAGTACGAAAATATTTATCCATGGTTAAACACGCAATATTTGAAACATAAAATAACAGTGGTATTTTAAATTCCACTTTATCTATGAGAGTATGTCACATAGAGCGGACTTTGAAAGCTTTACAACAAACAGTAAGTTATAAGTGCGACTTCATTTAAATGTAAACACATTTTCAAGAAAATTACAGACTAGGTTAAGTAACATAATACCAACAAACAAATCAGTTTTCCTTCTCTTAACACTAGCACAACATACCTATTAGGTCATTCATTATTCACCCTTCACCAAAATATTGCAGTCGAACAAAACTAGTAGTGCACACTTCCAACAAAAGAGTTACAGACTAAGCAACAGAAAGAAATCAGTTTTCCTCTTAAACACTAACACGACATATTCATTAGGTTGTTATTCATCCTTCAGCAAAATATTGCAGTCGAACAAAACTAGTAGTGCACACTTCCAAGAAACAAATTACAGACTAAGCAACATAACACCAAGCACAGAAAAAAATCAGGTTTCCTCTTAACTTATGAGCACTAACACGACATACACATTAGCTCGTTATTCACCCTTCACCAAAATACTGCAGTCGAACAAAACTAGTAGTGCACGCATCCAACATACAAATTAGGCCTACAGACTAAACAACATAACACCAAGCACAGAAAAAAATCAGGTTTCCTCCTAACTTATGAACACTAACACGACATACACATTAGCTCGTTATTCACCCTTCACCAAAACATTATAGTCGAACAAAACTAGTAATGCACGCATCCAACATACAAATTAGGCCTACAGACTAAGCAACATAACACCAAGCACAGAAAAAGTCAGGTTTCCTCTTAACTTATGAACACTAACACGACATACACATTAGCTCGTTATTCACCCTTCACCAAAATATTTCAGAATAACAAAACTAGTAGTGCACACATCCAACAAACAACATAACACCAAGCAAAGAAAACAAAGAGTTTTCCTCCTAACTTATTAAAACCAACACAACATACCCATTAGCTCATTATACACCCTTCACCAAAATATTGCAGTCGAACAAAACTAGCACTGTGCATATACAACAAACAATTTTAAAGAAAGTTTCTACACCAAAATATAAACATTAGTTAATGACTCAAAATTAATTAATTTATTACCTTAAAGTTACTTGCTGCTGAGTGCTGTTTCTGCCTGAGACTTGTTTCATCAGTCTTTCCCTTGGAACCCTGATTCTCAAGTTTCTTGGCAATTTTCTTTTCATTTAAGACCTTTGTGTAATTGTTAATAAAAATATTGGTCAGAATTTTCACGCACTTCTTCATAATTCTGGTCAAAGGAACACCACACTTGCATCACTCGCATCATCAACACTACTTTCAAAGGCTTCAACTCCTAAAGCAACTATTACATCCCTTTGGAATTTTGAACGTTCTGTTTCATAAGCACTACTTATGAAGTTCTGAAAGAGCATGAATATTTTACACACATAGAAACCATGATCGGTGATGGGCACTTCAAGCCACCTCTGTTTAACTGCCTAAAATATGAGAGCATTTGGTCAACATCACAGTGTATCACCACTTCTCCTTCGGACTGTAGCATCTCAACACAATCAGCACAGTTGTTATACTTCTTAAGCTTCTCAGTAACCCATGTTAATCGAAAATATGTATGTACATTACGTTACATTATAAAACGACACTAATAATATTAACAATAACACACGAACACGAAGATAAACAAATACATAACCTATACGTGACCACGTGTATACAGGAAATAACCTATACTTAGTATATTAAACTTACAAAAAAAAGGACGACTCCTATACTTCCTTGTCACTATTGAAAGCTATTAAGCGCAGTCACAAAAGCAGACCCGAAATGCTTCAGTCGCAACGATTACTTTAAACTGGCATTCACGATCACACTGAATTAATTTATGGCCCGCGCTCACCGCCATCTTGTCAATAATCGAAACCTGCCTTGAGGTCTGAGTATTGGAGTTGGTCTCGTCTCAAGGTGAGAGCTAGATCTTTCGTACGAGTCGTTTATATACCTCAGCGCTGGTAGCGTTCCATCACCTGACCAAGTAATTGGCTAGAGTTTAATAATAATAATAATAATAATAATAATAATAATAATAATAATAATAATAATAATAATAATAATAATAATAATAATAATGTAATATCAAATTATTAATGTTCCTGTTGAAATATTCTGAATACGCAACGAATAAAGAGGCTGGAGTTATTTTTCTCCCTATATGGGGATTGGAATAATGTGGTCAACAACCACATGTGCGTAGATTGCGTAAAAAAAAAAAAACACATGGTAGCAACACAAGATTCGATCGTTTGTAATCAAATCTTGAAGAGGTTATACGAAGGGTCAAACTACAATTAAAAGAAATGATAATGTGAATTGCTTTACGTCCCACTAACTTCTTTTACGGTTTTCGGAGACACCGAGGTGCCGAAATTTAGTCCCGAAGGAGTTCCTTTTCGTGCCAATAGATCCACCGACACGTGGCTGAGGCGTATTTGAGCACCTTCTAATGCCACCGAACTGAGTCAGGATCGAACCTGCCACGTTGGAGTCAGAAAGTCATTAAAATAACCCACTGTGTGCTAACTTCTCTAATGGGAAGTAAAGGAGGAAGAGGTGAAAATATTTTACAAATAACATATCTTCAGGTCTATATTTTGAAAAAAGTCCTAGTTGGTGCTGTGACAGATCCCTCTGCGATTGAGACGTGATATAGTGTCGGAAGGCAGGCAGGCAGGCAGGCAGGCAGGCAGGCAGGCAGGCAGACAGACAGACAGACAGACGTCATTTCATTTTGTATATAGAGAGATGTTTCCTTTATCTATTTGTGCATTTTAAACACTGTTCATTGCCTATTAAAATAAAATCTTCTTTTTCTACCGCTTTTCCCACACCCGTGGGGTCGTGGGTGCAAACTGTGTCACACATATATATATATATATGTATGTATGTATGTATGTATGTATGTATGTATGTATGTATGTATGGATGGGGATTTGGCCCTGTTTTACGGCCGGATGCCCTTCCTGACGCCAACCCTATATGAAGGGATGTAATCACTATAGCGTGTTTCTGTGGTGGTTGGTAGTGTAATATGTTGTGTGAATATGAAAAGGAAAGTGCTGGGACAAACACTCGGTCCCCGGGCAGGAAGAATTAATCAGGGGCGATTAAAATCCCCGACCCGGTCGGGAATCGAACTCGGGACCCTCTAAACCGAAGGCCTGAACGCTGACCATTCAGTCAATAAGTCGGACGCCTATTAGAATAAAATAATAGTAGTAAATTCGTGTCCTCGTCCCGAGGTGGTGCAGCTCTTTTCAGGCACATCCGCAATAGAGGTGAGCTGCGTGTACCATTTCAACCACATACTAGCCCTCCTGTCACTCTTATTCCCTGACAGTACTAGGAATCGAACCACGGCCACCGTGGACGACAGCTAATGGTGGTAACCGAAACGTTAAGTAGGCAATTATAATAATAATAATAATAATAATAATAATAATAATAATAATAATAATAATAATAATAATAATAATAATAACAATAATAACGCTGTAGTATTAAGAAAACAATAACGTCCCACTTTAATCCCTTGATAGTTGCTGCTCATAATAATTTATTCGACAAATGTAACGTATTTACCTCCTTTCTCTCGGGATGAAGATTTTCTTTAAGGTTGGCAGAGGGATATCAATTACACGGTAGTCAAAGAGCGATGTTTATTATTATTATTAATAATCTCAACTTTAACTTCGCACTGTTAGCACTACCGCTGCGAGCAAAAGGGCAACTGCTAATTTCCCACAGGTATTATTTACTTCAAAGGGATATTTTAAGTGACTGCGGGCACGAAATGACATAAAACAAAGTAACAGATTCAGCGTGAGAATTGAAGTTACTGAGCGCAAAGTCGGTGATTCTTTTATGGGAAACCACAGCTCGAACATTCAATTATCTGTACTGTCATTATATGCAAGCACTCTCATCACCCAAACGCTAAATGCATGAAACATAAAATGCACTGTTGTTGTTGTTGTCTGCATTTATTTACAAGGCCAGAAATGACAGCTAAATAAAGGTAGGTATTAAAGCCGATATTAGCAAAATTCTCAATTCTTAGTCTCCGAGTGTTGCTATTTAATGACATTATCGCTAGATCGAACAGGTTTCCCGTGATCTTCGTGACAAACGTTCTTCAATTTAACCAAGGTATTTTTGGATTCGCTCGAGATTGTTTGGGGTTTGCTCGAAGGTTCAAGGTCGAATACTCTTCTTGAAGCTACTTGATTTTTTAGGTGAAAATTCCAACCCAGAATATCAGCAGGATTCGAACTTCCGCCGTCCGAGTGAAAAGGCAGTAGAATTACGCCCACATTTTAGTGATGATTCTGTGGAAAATGGCTTTTGAAGACAAAACCACTACTTAAATAAGTACAATAAAATTTCGCAGAGATTAGTGGTGCAGGTCGCAGCAAGAATTCTATCATAAAAAAAGAAATGAAGAAATACGACAGAAGATAAGCATCGCGTCTATCACTGGTAAGATGCGAGACTGAATGAAGACTTCGCTGGTTTGGTCATGTAGTTGGTTTTACTCCGACCCAGGATGACCAGATGTCATAAAAAGAAAAAGAGGACACGGTCCCTCAAAATTTAGGATCTTCAAGAAAAATATAGGACATAACAGAATAAATTATACGTACTACGCCTTATTAAACATGCCCAGAGAAAGTAATCTCAAGTTGGATAAATAATATTTCACTCTATGAGAAAAAGAACAGTGATTAATTAACAAGTGATTTAGTGTTATGCTTAACTGTATTTATCTGATAAATTTATCCTCTTTAAAACACTTTGTTGACTTTGAACATAGTTATAGAACATCCACACAACCCATTTTATGGTGGAATTTCTAAATACAAGATAGCTTTGAAAGGAAGGCGCAGACAATATGGAGTAATTTTCTATTTTCCCAAACTGGTCTTCATTTGTGGTAATAGTATTTGCTGAAAATTCTCCCCGGACGCCGGACAGAAGGCTGCGATGTAGGACATGTCCGGGGAAAAGAGAACGTTGGTCAACCTGCACCGACCACAATATCAGTGCCGCCCACGATAGCACTCGGCACGTAAGGCTATACACTAAAAAATAAATATCGCCACTCTATTCTCTTTTTTCTAATCGCTCATCACTGACTAGTTACATATTGAAATCACGAGACATAACCATAAACAAACTAACCCCAATGTATCAATATTGAAGGTTCCCTTACCCAAGTAAATGATCAATCAAGATATTATAAGCTCAGTGTATCAATATTGAAGGTTACCTTACCCAAGCAAATGATCAATTAAGATATTCATAACTCCAATGTATCAATACTGAAGGTTCCCTTACCCGAGTAAATGATCAATTAAGATATTCATAACCCCAATGTATCAATATTCAAGGTTCCCTTACCCAAGTAAATGATCAATCAAGATATTCATAAGCTCAGTGTATCAATATTGAAGGTTCCCTTACCCAAGTAAATGATCAATCAAGATATTCATAACCTCAGTGTATCAATATTGAAGGTTCCCCTACCCAAGTAAATGATCAATCAAGATATTCATAATCTCAGTGTATCAATATTGAAGGTTCCCTTACCCAAGTAAATGATCAATCAAGATATTCATAACGACATTGTATCAATATTGAAGGTTCCCTTACCCGATTAAATAATCAATCAAGATATTCATAACCTCAGTGCATCAATATTGAAGGTTCCCTTACCCAAGTAAATGATCAATCAAGATATTCATAACCTCAGTGTATCAATATTGAAGGTTCCCTTACCCGATTAAATGATCAATCAAGATATTCATAAGCTCAGTGTATCAATATTGAAGGTTCCCTTACCCAAGTAAATGATCAATCAAGATATTCATAACCTCAGTGTATCAATATTGAAGGTTCCCTTACCCGAGTAAATGATCAATCAAGATATTCATAACCTCAGTGTATCAATATTGAAGGTTCCCTTACCCGAGTAAATGATCAATGAAGATATTCATAACCTCAGTGTATCAATATTGAAGGTTCCCTTACCCAAGTAAATGATCAATCAAGATATTCATAACCTCAGTGTATCAATATTGAAGGTTCCCTTACCCAAGTAAATGATCAATCAAGATATTCATAACCTCAGTGTATCAATATTGAAGGTTCCATTACCAGAGTAAATGATAAATCAAGATATTCATAACCTCAGTGTATCAATATTGAAGGTTCCATTACCCGAGTAAATGATCAATCAAGATATTCATAACCTCAGTGTATCAATATTGAAGGTTCCCTTACACAAGTAAATGATCAATCAAGATATTCATAACCTCAGTGTATCAATATTTAAGGTTCCCTTACCCAAGTAAATGATCAATCAAGATATTAATTAACCCAATGTATCAATATTGAAGGTTCCCTTACCCAAGTAAACGATCAATCAAGATATTCATAACCTCAGTGTATCAATATTGAAGGTTCCCTTACCCGAGTAAATGATCAATCAAGATATTCATAACCTCATTGTATCAATATTGAAGGTTCCCTTGCCCGATTAAATGATCAATCAAGATATTCGTAACCTCAGTGTATCAATATTGAAGGTTCCCTTACCCAAGTAAATGATCAATCAAGATATTCATAACCTCAGTGTACCAATATTGAAGGTTCCCTTACCCGAGTAAATGATCAATCAAGATATTCATAACCTCAGTGTATTAATATTGAAGGTTCCCTTACCCAAGTAAATGATCAATCAAGATATTCATAACGTCAGTGTATCAATATTGAAGGTTCCCTTACCCAAGTAAATGATCAATCAAGATATTCATAACGTCAGTGTATCAATATTGAAGGTTCCCTTACCCAAGTAAATGATCAATCAAGATATTAATTATCCCAGTGTATCAATATTGAAGGTTCCCTTACCCAAGTAAATGATCAATCAAGATATTCGTAATCTCAGTGTATCAATATTGAAGGTTCCCTTACCCGAGTATATGATCAATCAAGATATTCATAACGTCAGTGTATCAATATTGAAGGTTCCCCTACCGGATTAAATGATCAATCAAGATATTCGTAACCTCAGTGTATCAATATTGAAGGTTCCCTTACCCAAGTAAATGATCAATCAAGATATTCATAACTTCAGTGTATCAATATTGAAGGTTCCCTTATCCAAGTCAATGATCAATCAAGATATTCATAACCTCAGTGTATCAATATTGGAGGTTCCCTTACCCAAGTAAATGATCAATCAAGATATTCATAACCTCAGTGTATCAATATTGAAGGTTCCGTTACCCGAGTAAATGATCAATCAAGATATTCGCAACTTCAGTGTATCAATATTGAAGGTTCCCTTACCCAAGTAAATGATCAATCAAGATATTCATAACCTCATTGTATCAATATTGAAGGTTCCCTTACCCGAGTAAATGATCAATCAAGATATTCATAACCTCAGTGTAACAATATTGAAGGTTCCCTTACCCAAGTAAATGATCAATCAAGATATTCATAACCTCAGTGTATCAATATTGAAGGTTCCCTTACCCAAGTAAATGATCACTCAAGGTATTCATTACCCCAATGTAACAATATTGAAGGTTCCCTTACCCAAGTAAATGATCAATCAAGATATTCATAACCTCAGTGTATCAATATTGAAGGTTCCATTACCCGAGTAAATGATCAATCAAGATATTCTTAACCTCAGTGTATCAATATTGAAGGTTCCCTTACCCAAGTAAATGATCAATCAAGATATTCATAACCTCAGTGCATCAATATTCAAGGTTCCCTTACCCAAGTAAATGATCAATCAAGATGATAATTATCCCAATGTATCAATATTGAAGGTTCCCTTACCCAAGTAAATGATCAATCAAGATATTCGTAACCTCAGTGTATCAATATTGAAGGTTCCCTTACCCGAGTAAATGATCAATCAAGATATTCATAACGTCAGTGTATCAATATTGAAGGTTCCCTCACCCAAGTAAATGATCAATCAAGATATTAATTATCCCAATGTATCAATATTGAAGGTTCCCTTACCCAAGTAAATGATCAATCAAGATATTCGTAACCTCAGTGTATCAATATTGAAGGTTCCCTTACCCAAGTAAATGATCAATCAAGATATTCATAACCTCAGTGTATCAATATTGAAGGTTCCGTTACCCGAGTAAATGATCAATCAAGATATTCGCAACCTCAGTGTATCAATATTGAAGGTTCCCTTACCCAAGTAAATGATCAATCAAGATATTCATAACCTCATTGTATCAATATTGAAGGTTCCCTTACCCGAGTAAATGATCAATCAAGATATTCATAACGTCAGTGTATCAATATTGAAGGTTCCCTTACCCAAGTAAATGATCAATCAAGATATTCATAACCTCATTGTATCAATATTGAAGGTTCCCTTACCCGAGTAAATGATCAATCAAGATATTCATAACCTCAGTGTAACAATATTGAAGGTTCCCTTACCCAAGTAAATGATCAATCAAGATATTCATAACCTCAGTGTATCAATATTGAAGGTTCCCTTACCCAAGTAAATGATCACTCAAGGTATTCATTACCCCAATGTAACAATATTGAAGGTTCCCTTACCCAAGTAAATGATCAATCAAGATATTCATAACTTCAGTGTATCAATATTGAAGGTTCCCTTATCCAAGTCAATGATCAATCAAGATATTCGTAACCTCAGTGTATCAATATTGAAGGCTCCCTTACCCAAGTAAATGATCAATCAAGATATTCATAACCTCAGTGTATCAATATTGAAGGTTCCGTTACCCGAGTAAATGATCAATCAAGATATTCGCAACCTCAGTGTATCAATATTCAAGGTTCCCTTACCCAAGTAAATGATCAATCAAGATATTCATAACCTCATTGTATCAATATTGAAGGTTCCCTTACCCGAGTAAACGATCAATCAAGATATTCATAACCTCAGTGTAACAATATTGAAGGTTCCCTTACCCAAGTAAATGATCAATCAAGATATTCATAACCTCAATGTATCAATATTGAAGGTTCCCTTACCCGATTAAATAATCAATCAAGATATTCATAACCTCAGAGCATCAATATTGAAGGTTCCCTTACCCAAGTAAATGATCAATCAAGATATTCATAACCTCAGTGTATCAATATTGAAGGTTCCCTTACCCGATTAAATGATCAATCAAGATATTCATAAGCTCAGTGTATCAATATTGAAGGTTCCCTTACCCAAGTAAATGATCAATCAAGATATTCATAACCTCAGTGTATCAATATTGAAGGTTCCCTTACCCGAGTAAATGATCAATCAAGATATTCATAACCTCAGTGTATCAATATTGAAGGTTCCCTTACCCGAGTAAATGATCAATCAAGATATTCATAACGTCAGTGTATCAATATTGAAGGTTCCCTTCCCCGATTAAATGATCAATCAAGATATTCGTAACCTCAGTGTATCAATATTGAAGGTTCCCTTACCCAAGTAAATGATCAATCAAGATATTCATAACTTCAGTGTATCAATATTGAAGGTTCCCCTATCCAAGTAAATGATCAATCAAGATATTCATAACCTCAGTGTATCAATATTGAAGGTACCCTTATCCAAGTAAATGATCAATCAAGATATTCATAACCTCAATGTATCAATATTGAAGGTTCCCTTACCCAAGTAAATGATCTATTAAGATATTCATAACCTCAATGTATCAATATTGAAGGTTCCCTTACCCAAGTAAATGATCAAGATATTCATAACCTCAATGTATCAATATTGAAGGTTCCCTTACCCAAGTAAATGATCAAGATATTCATAACCTCAATGTATCAATATTGAAGGTTCCCTTACCCAAGTAAATGATCAATCAAGATATTCGTAACCTCAGTGTATCAATATTGAAGGTTCCCTTACCCGAGTAAATGATCAATCAAGATATTCATAACGTCAGTGTATCAATATTGAAGGTTCCCTTACCCGATTAAATGATCAATCAAGATATTCGTAACCTCAGTGTATCAATATTGAAGGTTCCCTTACCCAGGTAAATGATCAATCAAGATATTCATAACTTCAGTGTATCAATATTGAAGGTTCCCTTATCCAAGTAAATGATCAATCAAGATATTCATAACCTCAGTGTATCAATATTGAAGGTTCCCTTATCCAAGTAAATGATCAATCAAGATATTCATAACCTCAATGTATCAATATTGAAGGTTCCCTTACCCAAGTAAATGATCTATTAAGATATTCATAACCTCAATGTATCAATATTGAAGGTTCCCTTACCCAAGTAAATGATCAAGATATTCATAACCTCAATGTATCAATATTGAAGGTTCCCTTACCCAAGTAAATGATCAATCAAGATATTCGTAACCTCAGTGTATCAATATTGAAGGTTCCCTTACCCGAGTAAATGATCAATGAAGATATTCATAACCTCAGTGTATCAATATTGAAGGTTCCCTTACCCAAGTAAATGATCAATCAAGATATTCATAACCTCAGTGTATCAATATTGAAGGTTCCCTTACCCAAGTAAATGATCAATCAAGATATTCATAACCTCAGTGTATCAATATTGAAGGTTCCATTACCAGAGTAAATGATCAATCAAGATATTCATAACCTCAGTGTATCAATATTGAAGGTTCCATTACCCGAGTAAATGATCAATCAAGATATTCATAACCTCAGTGTATCAATATTGAAGGTTCCCTTACACAAGTAAATGATCAATCAAGATATTCATAACCTCAGTGTATCAATATTTAAGGTTCCCTTACCCAAGTAAATGATCAATCAAGATATTAATTAACCCAATGTATCAATATTGAAGGTTCCCTTACCCAAGTAAACGATCAATCAAGATATTCATAACCTCAGTGTATCAATATTGAAGGTTCCCTTACCCGAGTAAATGATCAATCAAGATATTCATAACCTCATTGTATCAATATTGAAGGTTCCCTTGCCCGATTAAATGATCAATCAAGATATTCGTAACCTCAGTGTATCAATATTGAAGGTTCCCTTACCCAAGTAAATGATCAATCAAGATATTCATAACCTCAGTGTACCAATATTGAAGGTTCCCTTACCCGAGTAAATGATCAATCAAGATATTCATAACCTCAGTGTATTAATATTGAAGGTTCCCTTACCCAAGTAAATGATCAATCAAGATATTCATAACGTCAGTGTATCAATATTGAAGGTTCCCTTACCCAAGTAAATGATCAATCAAGATATTCATAACGTCAGTGTATCAATATTGAAGGTTCCCTTACCCAAGTAAATGATCAATCAAGATATTAATTATCCCAGTGTATCAATATTGAAGGTTCCCTTACCCAAGTAAATGATCAATCAAGATATTCGTAATCTCAGTGTATCAATATTGAAGGTTCCCTTACCCGAGTATATGATCAATCAAGATATTCATAACGTCAGTGTATCAATATTGAAGGTTCCACTACCGGATTAAATGATCAATCAAGATATTCGTAACCTCAGTGTATCAATATTGAAGGTTCCCTTACCCAAGTAAATGATCAATCAAGATATTCATAACTTCAGTGTATCAATATTGAAGGTTCCCTTATCCAAGTCAATGATCAATCAAGATATTCATAACCTCAGTGTATCAATATTGGAGGTTCCCTTACCCAAGTAAATGATCAATCAAGATATTCATAACCTCAGTGTATCAATATTGAAGGTTCCGTTACCCGAGTAAATGATCAATCAAGATATTCGCAACTTCAGTGTATCAATATTGAAGGTTCCCTTACCCAAGTAAATGATCAATCAAGATATTCATAACCTCATTGTATCAATATTGAAGGTTCCCTTACCCGAGTAAATGATCAATCAAGATATTCATAACCTCAGTGTAACAATATTGAAGGTTCCCTTACCCAAGTAAATGATCAATCAAGATATTCATAACCTCAGTGTATCAATATTGAAGGTTCCCTTACCCAAGTAAATGATCACTCAAGGTATTCATTACCCCAATGTAACAATATTGAAGGTTCCCTTACCCAAGTAAATGATCAATCAAGATATTCATAACCTCAGTGTATCAATATTGAAGGTTCCATTACCCGAGTAAATGATCAATCAAGATATTCTTAACCTCAGTGTATCAATATTGAAGGTTCCCTTACCCAAGTAAATGATCAATCAAGATATTCATAACCTCAGTGCATCAATATTCAAGGTTCCCTTACCCAAGTAAATGATCAATCAAGATGATAATTATCCCAATGTATCAATATTGAAGGTTCCCTTACCCAAGTAAATGATCAATCAAGATATTCGTAACCTCAGTGTATCAATATTGAAGGTTCCCTTACCCGAGTAAATGATCAATCAAGATATTCATAACGTCAGTGTATCAATATTGAAGGTTCCCTCACCCAAGTAAATGATCAATCAAGATATTAATTATCCCAATGTATCAATATTGAAGGTTCCCTTACCCAAGTAAATGATCAATCAAGATATTCGTAACCTCAGTGTATCAATATTGAAGGTTCCCTTACCCAAGTAAATGATCAATCAAGATATTCATAACCTCAGTGTATCAATATTGAAGGTTCCGTTACCCGAGTAAATGATCAATCAAGATATTCGCAACCTCAGTGTATCAATATTGAAGGTTCCCTTACCCAAGTAAATGATCAATCAAGATATTCATAACCTCATTGTATCAATATTGAAGGTTCCCTTACCCGAGTAAATGATCAATCAAGATATTCATAACGTCAGTGTATCAATATTGAAGGTTCCCTTACCCAAGTAAATGATCAATCAAGATATTCATAACCTCATTGTATCAATATTGAAGGTTCCCTTACCCGAGTAAATGATCAATCAAGATATTCATAACCTCAGTGTAACAATATTGAAGGTTCCCTTACCCAAGTAAATGATCAACCAAGATATTCATAACCTCAGTGTATCAATATTGAAGGTTCCCTTACCCAAGTAAATGATCACTCAAGGTATTCATTACCCCAATGTAACAATATTGAAGGTTCCCTTACCCAAGTAAATGATCAATCAAGATATTCATAACTTCAGTGTATCAATATTGAAGGTTCCCTTATCCAAGTCAATGATCAATCAAGATATTCGTAACCTCAGTGTATCAATATTGAAGGCTCCCTTACCCAAGTAAATGATCAATCAAGATATTCATAACCTCAGTGTATCAATATTGAAGGTTCCGTTACCCGAGTAAATGATCAATCAAGATATTCGCAACCTCAGTGTATCAATATTCAAGGTTCCCTTACCCAAGTAAATGATCAATCAAGATATTCATAACCTCATTGTATCAATATTGAAGGTTCCCTTACCCGAGTAAACGATCAATCAAGATATTCATAACCTCAGTGTAACAATATTGAAGGTTCCCTTACCCAAGTAAATGATCAATCAAGATATTCATAACCTCAGTGTATCAATATTGAAGGTTCCCTTACCCGATTAAATAATCAATCAAGATATTCATAACCTCAGAGCATCAATATTGAAGGTTCCCTTACCCAAGTAAATGATCAATCAAGATATTCATAACCTCAGTGTATCAATATTGAAGGTTCCCTTACCCGATTAAATGATCAATCAAGATATTCATAAGCTCAGTGTATCAATATTGAAGGTTCCCTTACCCAAGTAAATGATCAATCAAGATATTCATAACCTCAGTGTATCAATATTGAAGGTTCCCTTACCCGAGTAAATGATCAATCAAGATATTCATAACCTCAGTGTATCAATATTGAAGGTTCCCTTACCCGAGTAAATGATCAATCAAGATATTCATAACGTCAGTGTATCAATATTGAAGGTTCCCTTCCCCGATTAAATGATCAATCAAGATATTCGTAACCTCAGTGTATCAATATTGAAGGTTCCCTTACCCAAGTAAATGATCAATCAAGATATTCATAACTTCAGTGTATCAATATTGAAGGTTCCCCTATCCAAGTAAATGATCAATCAAGATATTCATAACCTCAGTGTATCAATATTGAAGGTACCCTTATCCAAGTAAATGATCAATCAAGATATTCATAACCTCAATGTATCAATATTGAAGGTTCCCTTACCCAAGTAAATGATCTATTAAGATATTCATAACCTCAATGTATCAATATTGAAGGTTCCCTTACCCAAGTAAATGATCAAGATATTCATAACCTCAATGTATCAATATTGAAGGTTCCCTTACCCAAGTAAATGATCAAGATATTCATAACCTCAATGTATCAATATTGAAGGTTCCCTTACCCAAGTAAATGATCAATCAAGATATTCGTAACCTCAGTGTATCAATATTGAAGGTTCCCTTACCCGAGTAAATGATCAATCAAGATATTCATAACGTCAGTGTATCAATATTGAAGGTTCCCTTACCCGATTAAATGATCAATCAAGATATTCGTAACCTCAGTGTATCAATATTGAAGGTTCCCTTACCCAGGTAAATGATCAATCAAGATATTCATAACTTCAGTGTATCAATATTGAAGGTTCCCTTATCCAAGTAAATGATCAATCAAGATATTCATAACCTCAGTGTATCAATATTGAAGGTTCCCTTATCAAAGTAAATGATCAATCAAGATATTCATAACCTCAACGTATCAATATTGAAGGTTCCCTTACCCAAGTAAATGATCTATTAAGATATTCATAACCTCAATGTATCAATATTGAAGGTTCCCTTACCCAAGTAAATGATCAAGATATTCATAACCTCAATGTATCAATATTGAAGGTTCCCTTACCCAAGTAAATGATCAAGATATTCATAACCTCAATGTATCAATATTGAAGGTTCCCTTACCCAAGTAAATGATCAATCAAGATATTCGTAACCTCAGTGTATCAATATTGAAGGTTCCCTTACCCGAGTAAATGATCAATCAAGATATTCATAACGTCAGTGTATCAATATTGAAGGTTCCCTTGCCCGATTAAATGATCAATCAAGATATTCGTAACGTCAGTGTATCAATATTGAAGGTTCCCTTACCCAAGTAAATGATCAATCAAGATATTAATTATCCCAATTTATCAATATTGAAGGTTCCCTTACCGGATTAAATGATCAGTCAAGATATTCGTAACCTCAGTGTATCAATATTGGAGGTTCCATTACCCAAGTAAATGATCAATCAAGATATTCGCAACCTCAGTGTATCAATATTGAAGGTTCCCTTACCCAAGTAAATGATCAATCAAGATATTCATAACCTCAGTGTATCAATATTTAAGGTTCCCTTACCCAAGTAAATGATCAATCAAGATATTCATAACCTCACTGTATCAATATTGAAGGTTCCCTTACCCCATTAAATGATCAATCAAGATATTCATAACCTCAGTGTATCAATATTGAAGGTTCCCTTACCCAAGTAAATGATCAATCAAGATATTCATAACCTCAGTGTATCAATATTGAAGGTTCCCTTACCCAAGTAAATGATCAATCAAGATATTCATTACCCCAATATATCAATATTGAAGGTTCCCTTACCCAAGTAAATGATCAATCATGATATTCATAACCTCAGTGTATCAATATTGAAGGTTCCATTACCCGAATAAATGATCAATCAAGATATTCATAACCTCAGTGTATCAATATTGAAGGTTCCCTTACCCAAGTAAATGATCAATCAAGATATTCCTAACGTCAGTGTATCAATATTGAAGGTTCCCTTACCCAAGTAAATGATCAATCAAGATATTAATTATCCCAAAGTATCAATATTGAAGGTTCCCTTACCCACGTAAACGATCAATCAAGATATTCATAACCTCAGTGTATCAATATTGAAGGTTCCCTTACCCGAGTAAATGATCAATCAAGATATTCATAACCTCAGTGTATCAATATTGAAGGTTCCCTTGCCCTATTAAAAATGATCAATCAAGATATTCATAAGTAAGTTAGTTTTGAAGCTCAATGAGGAATTAAGGAAATACGCATTCTCTCTCACCTTCACTCAGTTCAATTCAATATATTTCTGCCTTTATTTTATGTACCTTATTCTTCGTTGATTGTCTGGTGTAAATAATTCCTTTTTGAAACTTGCTGCTACTTGTCGGACTGAAGCAAATCCACGCTATAATAATACACACAGGGGAATATATTACATGTACATATGCCATAAGTCAATAAGACACAAAAGATAAGTCTGCAAAACTGTACCAAAGCCGTGACAAGACAAAGTGATGATAAATTTTCTTCCATTTCAACTGAATTGGCCTTTATAGAGGAGGTAACGTTGTTTTCCTTTTCGGAGAAGTTCTTGCAGATTTTTCTTGCTTCTTATACATCCGAACTGCCTTCTATACGTACGAATTGCGAGAAATAAGACCGTATTAATAAAATACTGCTTTCGTCACTTAAGATCAACTACGTTATTAAATGCATTATTCGAACATGCCACAATTCTACTTGCCTGGTATTACCTAACAGATTTACAAGGTTACGTCGCGCATTCCTATCTACGAAATGTCACTGTAAAATTTGTCACAAATGGAACATAATAATTGCTTTTACACGGTTGAAGTCTAAAATCTGCGGTAAATTAAGAAATATTCTATTTTTGGTGAATATTATGTATACCTATTTTACTACTATACAAGTACTTTTGATGCTACGCTCACAGTAACACACGTATGTCATTTGTTTGTCTTACACTTTCAACAATTTGTGTGATGTCTGTGTTCACCTCCATTTTGCTGTTTCAACTGGCCGCTCTAGTCATATGGACAAAGATAATGGGAGTCCACAGACATAGCACTCCCATTTCTCGGTGCTAGCCCTGGACCTCAAGAAATTAACAAAAGACGGCACCAGCAGCGAAATACGACATAAAGGCGTCCTGTATACAGGCCTTAAGTACGTATTCATATTTCTCTAATAACGACGGTATTTCTTAATTTAGCGCAGATTTTTCACTTCACTTAAGTAAAAGCAATTATTACGTTCCATTTGTGACAAATTTTACAGTGACATTTAGTAGATAGGAATGCGCGACGTAACCGATTTACAAACCTAGAGAAAAAGTGAATATGCTCTACATATACCTGCAAATGTAATACGAGTGATTTTCACAATACGACAATGGCAGTACGTATAATCTCGCAATTCACGAAAAAATCATCATGACTACTACAATAAGTGCCAACATGCAGGATTAACTGTAAGTATAAGACGTCATGTCGGGAAGTAGGGTCCCTAAACTCTATGCTTAGCGATACTGAATCAAACTCATCAGTAAGAAAATAACTATAAATCACTACCTTCAGTATTAGCAGGGTAGAAAGAGTTAGGTTACATCCTCAGTGTGTGCGCTTACATACATGGATGTTCTCGTGGTCTATCCAAACACCGCTAGACTGATACAGTCAATGTAGATATGAATATAACCGGCTTTCAACCCCAAGGTACACATGATTTAGTTTTAATCTTAGTGATTGAATTCCTTTATATACTGCTACCTTTCTTTTGGCAGCATTTCAGACAATTATACTAGCTCCTTGTTAATCATCAGCATAGCTCCTGATGGCAACCAAGTTAACCAGCTTCAATGTTATGTGGAAATGTACAGTAGTAAGCAAATTGGCCTATGCCAACTTGGTCTTAATGACAGAACAAGCAGTCAACTTGTAATCTAATATCTTGGAATTTAAATATTATAGAAGCAGTGACTTTAATATAAAAATGACCATTTCCACCACAGAAGTGATATCAATAGGGAACAAACCAAAGAGGAGGGGATTTTAAGTCGGAAACACACAAGTATTTACGATGTGTATTCTCCCAGGATGGTAGTATGGTAATTGGAAATGATTCAAGTTACAGCAAAGCTAATGCAGCGAGCAAGCAGTTGTGATCAACAGTATTCTCTAAGGAAGAAGTCGGCTTCCGGCTTAAACTATCTTTATACTGATCTGTTTTCAGACCGTCTTTCCTGTACGCAAGTGAAAATTGGGTGGACTCAGCATATCTTCTTCAAGTGAAAGTTGGGTGGACTCAGCATATCTTCTTCATGTTAAAAGTAACATACATTAAAGTAGCGAGAAAGATTGTTGGTACAAACAGGTATGAACAATGGCACTCTAAGCTACAAACACTGATCGTGACAGTACGACAGCGTGTTCTCTATTAACTTGTTCATAAGCAGTACTTATAGGAAATGTGTAACCAAAACACCATAATGGCACTCACACTTTGAAGTTTCACGACAGCACCTTATTTTGCTAGAGTAACCGCGGACGGATTAGATGTTTATTGCCAGGCCTTGAGACTTGAGATAGGCGCATGCGCGGGAGCCATGCTTCCCACGCGACTTCTCGCCAGACGATCATTAATTAAAAACATTAGGAACAATCTCGATGCTTGAAGCTGTACGCATAAACCGGCTTCGATAGTGGGGCCATGTGAGGTAAATGGAGGAAGATATGTTACCCCTAGGAGAATAGCGTGCTCCGTCATGGACGGTAAGAGAAGTAGAGGGAGACCAAGGCGCTGAAATGATAAATTTGTAAGCTGATTCTATTATGCGATATTTATGGCACAGTGGTTTCCTTACCTAACAAATGTACCACAGAAATACATCGCAAAAATCCAAGCTTTTCACAGTAATGGAAGAAAATGAAAGAAATGAAAACCTACAACCTGTTTTCCAGTCAGTGACCGGGTCAGCGATGGAATGAATGAGGTTCGAACAAAAAAATAATTTATTTGTAACCACAGATTTATAGCAATATTGTGTTTTAATTTGACTCCCACAAAAATTAGTTTGACGAATATTATAGCTGGAAGTTAAATATCCAGACATTGTCAGGACACCGTTGGTCAAATACTGCAGAGTTTTCATGTAACCATTGGAATTACACTTTCACAAAGGCTTCAAATCCACAAACTCACGTCGTTGGGAGAGGGTACAGATATGGTAATGAAGCTCTTACCTTCAGAATAAGTAGTGAACAATGTTGGTCTTCCGCCCCACTAACAACTTTTTATGAATATTAGAGACGCCAAGATACTGGCATTTCATCCCGCAAGAGTTCTTTTACGTCCCGGTAAATTTACCTGCGTATGATTAGCTGTCACTCCCGGAGACCCGGGTTCGATTCCCGGCTCTGCCACGAAATTTGAAAAGTGGTACCAGCCAAATGGTACGTAACTTAAGGCCACGGCCGCTTCCTTCCCTCTTCCTTGTCTATCCCTTCCAATCTTCCCTTTCCTCCACAAGGCCGCTGTTCAGCATCGCAGGTTAGGCAGCCTGGGCGACGTACTGGTCCTCCTCCCCTGTTGTATTCCCCGACCCAAAGTCTCACGCTCCAGGACACCGCCCTTGAGGCGGTAGAGGTGAAATCCCTCACTGAGTCTGAGGGAAAAACCGAGGGTAAACGGATTAAGAAAGAAAAAATCTACCAGCACCTTCAGATTCCACCGGACTGAGTTGGTCACGACTGAGTCGGGACGACCACGCCACGCTACGAGTAAAAAGGCCGGGGCTCTACTACCTAAGATATTCAGCCCGGCAGAATGAGTTATATTAGAAGACTAGCAAGATACCCATACTTCGCTACGGTATTATACTGAAATTTATAATTGAATGCTTATTGTTTTATATATAATACGCCGAAATTCGCGATCTGACTGGTTTTCTGAGAGAATCCGCCAAAATTCGCGATCTGACTCGTTTTCTAATTGATTACGGCAAGTTTCCTCCCATTTTTCAATCTTTCTTTCCAGCAATCGATTTCGTACTTCCCGAGCTAGGTCCAAGTATTCCACCCGGTTAGTTGGGTCCCTAAATTTTTGCCATCTTTTCCTATAAGCATTTTTAATATGGATAAAATCCTTCAGGAGATCCGGCGTGGTGTCGTCTTGGGTGCCTTGGCGGTACTGAACCCGCGGCCGGACTGCATTCTTAATCATTACCCGTCCAGGACCCGTTTCCAGCGCGGTCCGCTCCTTTGACGACGTTTCAGAATGTTATTATTTTTATTATTATTATTATTATTATTATTATTATTATTATTATTATGGTGGGTGATATCAGTTGGATTTAGGTTATTATTATTATTATTATTATTATTATTATTATTATTATTATTATTATTATTATTATTATTATTATTATAGATGTTCTGGACCCCATAGCAAGATGCAAGACCGCTACTTGGCGGTAAATTACATCTGCTGCCATTGCCATTGTTAACAATGTTACCAGCACCATTGTCGCGCGTAGACAAGTGTGCGGGATTTCTGGCGATACGAATGACATACTTCCGTGCATTATTGACCTTATTATAGAGGTGAACAATTGGACGATCAATCTCATTCCTATCGTTTATTTCAAAGGTGTTTAAATTTTTATTTATATGCCATCAGAATGTACTGTAATCTAAGAACGTTCTCCGAAGAATAAGATGGCTCTTGAAAACGAACCCAGGAAAGATTATGATAAGAATAAACACATCGAAAATATACAGCCTGTTTCCAGTCATTCGACAGGGCCAGGAATGGAATGAATAAAGCCCCCATCTAGCGGCGACAATAGGAATTGTGCCGGCTGCCGAAGCCTGTCGCACTCCTCTGGGGCAATGGATAATGAATGACAAATGAAATTATATTGGACAGTGTTGCTGGAATGAATGATGACAGGGAAAGCCGGATTATCCGGAGAAAAGCCTGTCCCGCCTCCGTTTTGTCCAGCACGAATGTCACATGGAGTGACCGGGATTTGAACCACCGAACCCAGCTGTGAGAGACCGGCGCGCTGCCACCTGAGCAACGGAGGCTCCTTATAAGTACATTATGAACAGTAAAATCAACTGATCTGACCTCCTTTTCCGTTAAGTTCGTTTACGTGTTCCTTTATTTTTAATGAAGGTTCTAAATACCAATTTTTACATCTGCAAACTTTAAAAGTTTGGAGATATAGATTCACTCATTTTAAAAATTAACCCCCTTTTCACCCTCCCATTAATTGGATTTTCCAAAAACAAAAAATTACGTGTTTCTTTATTTTTAAAAGAGATCAAAAGTACCAATTTTCAGGTCTGTAATATCTTCAGTTTCTGAGATATAGGTACCGGTATCCTGATTAAAGGCATTCAACCCATTTTTCCCCATTTTCACCCTTTTTCACCCCTCCTATTGGGATTTTCTGAAAACAAAAAAATACGTGTTTCCTTATTTTTAAAGAAGATTCCGAATACCAATTTTTACATCTGTAAACTTATAAAGTTTTGAGATATAGAGCAACTCATTTTAAAATTTAAAATTTCACCCCCGTTTTCACCCCCTTAGCGAAGGAATATCCAAAAATCCTCTCTTAGCGAGCACCTACGTCTTAATATGAATATATCCCCAAAATTTCATCTCCTTATGTCCAGTAGTTTTGGCTCGGCGATGATGAATCAGTCAGTCAGTCAGTCAGTCAGTCAGTCAGTCAGTCAGTCAGTCAGTCAGTCAGTCAGTCAGGACAAGTTATTTTATATATATAGATGAAAGGCAAGCATATTGCTAGGATATAAACGAAGAGATTCTGAATAGGCCTACTAGAGGACGAGCTTGACGTCGCTAGCGAGAACACGTACGTGTCTCTCGCTCCGCTGTCCCTCTCCTCGCCAGGCTACTGTACTTTTGAGTACTTATCCGAAGGAGCATTTGTCTAAGCTGAGCACTTCTCAGTGCTCACTTTTCTCCTTCAGGACTTTATTTCAGGAGGACCAGGATGGAGAAGCCATTCATACCAGAGAGACCGGCAGACTGCGACTGCGAGGGAGCCATCGAGGGACTACAAGAGGTGCTGAGCTCGAAGGGCGTCCCCGCCCCAGATGCTAGACTCCCGGCGCTGATGGTGGACTGCCTGCCGGTGGGGCCAGGCGACCTACCGGGGAACGCTCCGCATACTCGATGTTCTAACTACGATTGCGGAGTCCATCGACAGGAGTCAATCATGGAGCTCATCGGCGAGGTGATCCCTGGCTGGGCGGTCATCATCCGGCCTAGGGACGCGAATCGCTTCATGATCTACGAGAAGCTGGCATCCACCTTTTTTTAGGTTGTCCGGCTACCAAGACTCAAGGAGCACCTGGACGCCTCAGGCTACGAGGAGGCAGCCACCCAGACGGAGCCGAGGACCGAGGAGGACGACGGCGCGACCCCAGTTGGACCGCTGTACTTCACCACGAAGTACACGCAGGCCAACAAGGCCGCCAACCAAGAACGTCGACCACCGGCCAAGGCGAAGTGGACGCAGACCCAGGCTCGCCAGGAGGGACCGGTAACCCGGGCGCAAACCAGGAAAGCGCCCGTGTCGCTGGACAGCAGCACAGCAGTGGATAAGGACGCCTCTGGCGTTCTGAGGCTGCTGTCCAGGCCCAGCCTGCCAGCATGTTTGTCGAGCTGCAGACCTCGATGCGCGCCCCACAGGACAGGGAACGCAGTCGAGTTTTAGCACCGACCGACGCCACCACCGCCAGCCAGGAAGGAAGAAGACAGCGACGCAGCGGAGCCACCTGGTACACCGAGGTCGCCAGAACTGGAGGAGGGCCACCAGGAAGAGGCCTCTTCCCCTGCTGAGAAGAGATCCCGGGAAGAAGAAGAATAAGAAGACGCCGCCCCAGGACCAGGAGGAAGCAGACATCGGCCCACCAGGAGAGGGCCGCCCAGCTGCAAGCCAGGACTGCTCCCAGGACAGCAGTCTACCGAGGAGCAAATCAGGAGAGGACCTCAGCGGGTAGCGGCAGTCAGGTGAGATTGAAACGTCCCCCTCAGCAGCTCTTGCAGTGTTTCCGCTGACTGAGGTGGGGCCACCGGCAGGAGAGGTGTGGGCTCCAAGTGAAGTGCAACAGTTGTGGGGGTGATCACCACTACACGGCCTGCGCAACACTTAAGGAGGTGCCGGTGTGCGCCAACTGCGCGGGGGGCCACCCGGCCTCCCATCGCAGTTGCCCAGTCTACCGGGCCATGGCGCGGGCAGAGAGGAAGGAGGCCCGTCATGACCCACCCCCTTCCAGGAGGCCCCCGTCTCGGCGGGCTTGGCCTCATTCACCGGGATCGGAGACTGGGTACGAGGGATCCCAAGGAGGTGGTGCTGTGTGGCGGGCCCTAGTGGTACTCGTGCATGGCTCCGCAGCTGGGAAGGCCCGCGCTAGTCACGGCAGTGCCCAGACGGACTGATTCCCTGGCAGATGGAACGGCGAGACTATGGTTCATGGCTAACTGGTGCATGATACCTCTTCTCGACTAACACTACCACTGGACCTTTTTCCAGCCCACATCCTTGCATGTGCTATCACAAGATGTCAGGTTTTATATGTAGGCTATTTCTCTTTCTGCCTATGTGGTTTTCCCCTGTCCCTTCAACACCACACCTTAACACTACCTAACCAATACAAACTTTTGCTGTGGTAGCGAGTGTAACTCGGAAACCGGCAGATACGCCTTGTATTACTTCCCACTCTTCCCTGCTATCTCTTCTTAGTAATAGCATGTCGGAGGCCATGTAGATTGAGTCGATGGTCACGGCGGGGGAACGGGCTACGGGGCCCCCCGTATTAAAAAAAAGTCTACTAGCGCAAATAGTGGGAAAGTTAATTTCTTTTTATTTATTTATTTATTTATTTATTTATTTATTCATTTAATTTATTGGAAGGGACCTAACTGGAAAACATTTGATACAAGTCTACATCTGGCGAACCCTATTTTTATTGAGCGAGTATTATACGATATTAATTACCGCACTAATGTAGGTCACGAGGGTGTGGGAAGGGTATCAGCTGTTGACGCATGTAACACATGTGTGACGGACCAGTTGACTAATTAGCCTGAATCAAGGAAGAATTAATTACTTTGTTTAATATCATGAACTTTACGGATTCTGCAAAATAATGCACCATGAACCAGAGTATCAGCAGATAATTATCCATATCTAATGTTATAATAATTAAACCAGAAACAAATACACTTCATAGAAGAAAAATAATGATCAATTGGAGCATATAATCCACAAACTATGTGTTCAATTTTCTAAGTAGCAGTCTGAATTTCACCTGACTATTAATATCACTTCAGTATACTAATGTCTCTGATTGTGAGAAAATACGGTACAACCATTAACCCAGAGAAAAAGAAAGTCTCTTATTTTTAATACAGTGTATTAGTTCTATTTTTAAAATAATATTTACTACATGTTCTCCAAAAAAGTTACCTTTTTCCTGATAGTAGTCCGGAAAACGAAATAACAGTTCTTCTACTAAAGAACACAGAGGTTAGAAAATAGAAGAGCGTCCCTCAATTTTTACACGTGGACTCATTGTTGAAACATGCCCCTGCGAGTGCTCTAACCGGCACGTACGAAGCGGAATACTGTAGTCCCATCCAGGTGATGCGGACACTGAAGTATGGTCCTCCAAGCGAATTTATTATTCATGTGGCCACAAGCAATACATTCGACCACGGCCAGCATCAGCACACGCCTTTAAACAGATATCACCGTCCGACGTCCTAGTTTAACTTCATAAACTAAGGGTTCAAATTTTGCCTTAAAACATCAACTTATTCGGAAACATTTTGATAAATATTATGATGTAGGAAACATGAGTTTTCTTTCTTTTGTCTGTGAAAAGATTGTAAAAGAAACATATACATATATATTTATATATACCGTAGGTATCAGCAAAAACGCTTCGGTCAAGTGCGATATGAATTCATATTTAGAATCCTGCGAGTGTATGAAGTACTGTTGAGACCAGCAATGAGTAGAGCTGGATTGCTCCATCTGTGACTCGAGAGAGGAAAGAGAGAATGCGGACATTCACTTAAACGATGCTGGAACAGGTTGACTGACCTAACCCATGGAAGATGATATGTATTACAGTATAATGAAGATGATTCTCACAATGTTAAATATCTGTTTAAAAACAAATAAAACGACCATATTTTCGGTATGCAAACCAGATTTAAAGCTCAACCAGCAGGAAATTAAAAAACACTCAACATGAGATTTTAACACGAGAATATCATAACTTGTCATTACACTAGTACTGCAAAAAGTAATGTTTGTATTCGACAGCAGAAGAACTATTGGGGGTTTATTTTCACAAACGAATAATAAAATTATATACGATTGAATTATAAGAGTCATTGCTCGTGTAAAACGGAATTAGAAAGAGATTTACGGGAAGGCTATTCATTATTTGAATTTTAAAAGTGTGTGTCGTTGAAACAGTAATGATATCAAAGCCGAGTAAGCAGTCTGACAAACGAAAGTACCAAAGGAGAAATTAGAAACAGTGACTATTTGTGAAGTTCAGAATAAGCGTTACATTTTCTTGCGTCATTAAGGGAAAAATCTATAATGAAGGTAAATAATAATAATAATAATAATAATAATAATAATAATAATAATAATAATAATAATAATAATAATAATGTCCGCCTCTGTGGTGTAGTGGTTAGTGTGATTAGCTGCCACCCCCGGAGGCCCGGGTTCGATTCCCACCTCAGCCATCCTCGAAGTGGTTTTCCGTGGTTTCCCACTTCTCCTCCAGGCAAATGCCTGGATGGTACCTAACTTAAGGCCACGGCCGCTTCCTTCCCTGTCCCTTCCAATCTTCCCATTCCCCACCAGGCCTCTGTTCAGCATAGCAGGTGAGGCCGCCTGGGCGAGGTACTGGTCATTCACCCCAGTTGTATCCCCCGACCCAGAGTCTGAAGCTCCAGGACCCTGCGCTTGAGGCGGTAGAGGTGGGATCCCTCGCTGAGTCCGAGGGGAAAACCAACCCTGGAGGATAAACGGATTAATAATAATAATAATAATAATAATAATAATAATAATAATAATAATTTCTCAGGATAAATAAGTTATCATGTATTAATTATAGGAATACAACAATGACGTATGCTCCGGAGAAGTCAGGTTCAGGTACTTCGAGTTGACTCCCATGGGAAACCTGCGGGTCTATGAATGTGGGGGCCCTACCTATGATGAATTCTAATGTTGAAGATGACACACACACACCCATCCGCTGCATCAGAGGAAGTAAACAATGAAGGTTAAGATCCCTCACCCGGATGGGAATCGAAGCCGGAACCCCTTGAACCGAAGGCCAGTATGTTAACCACTTAGCATTTAGCCACGGAGCCGGACTGTAATGAAGGTAAAAACAGGGAGACAGTAACGAACAATTATTTTTGCCTATTGACACCTATCACTGGTATGCTGTACTGTAGTTGTTACAAATAAAAGTAAGCACTGTTCCATCGTCATCAAACAATCTTGCAACTCTATAGCTGAGGGGTCAGCGTCTTGGCTTTCGGTCCTCGGGACCCTGGGTTCGATTCCTGGGTAGGTCAAGGGATTTCAATCTTGAACGTGAATTCCCTTGGCTCGTGGACTGGGATTTTGTTGGCCCCAACATCCCTGCAATTCGAGCACCCCGCGCAACATTATCCTCCACCACAGTAACGCGGCCGATGCCACCCATCTTCGTTGGAGGGTCTGTCTTACAACGGGTGTACTAGGCTAGCAGAAACTATGATTTACCAATCACCCTTGCATTATACTCACTTTTATATTCAAATTCTATGAATGTATGCGATGAGTGCGAAAACTGTTAATGCTTGTCCCGATTTAGACAGTGTCTACATACGACTTATCAATAAATTAATAGAAAATTAAGGTTAATAAGCTACCGTAGTCCAAGCAGAACTATTAAGCACAAATAATACAAAGCTGATGGATATGGGGGGAAAAAGATGACACGACAGACAGCAACCCGCAACACAAAGGAATTTGACTGAGAAGCAGAGGCTAAGGATAAGCACAGTGTGCGTGTGCGGTGGACTCACACATTATGTGCAAAGCACAGAGAGACGAGGAGGGTACTTTAAATTGTCATCATGTGTTACCTGCAAGGTGGCTTTATTCTTGAACACGGCCAAACAAGAATACTTCTAATAATACGCAAGACATCAGGAAGTCGATAGCCATGATGTAATGTTAGCCACCAGTTACTATAAATCACGGGTTGCCCCGGTAATGGGAGGAAGGGCGGGCCAGACTGCGCCCTTTAAGATGACAGGAAGTACATAGCGACTACTACAGCTGATGTTTGAAGGTGAGGGAGCACACTAGGGAGTTATACAAGAGCTTACACACTAAGATATGGACTGAACAATACAAATGATAACGATGATGGATCTAGTTTTAAAGAGCCTAACTGCGTGGTCATCGGCTCCTTATGATGATAATTACTGGGAAATTGATTTATTATTATTATTATTATTATTATTATTATTGCACACACACACAAATTAACATACATGCAACTTCAATAGAGGCATTTACGTCTCCATGTGCGTGGGAGCGGTAGAATATCTACGGTATCCCCTGTCTGTTGTAAGAGGCGGCTAAAAGGGGCCGAAGGGGCTCTCAACTTCCGAGCATCGGTTGGTGACCACGGGGCCCTTAGCTGAGTCCTGAAATTGCTTCCACTTACTTTTGTCAGGTTTCCTATTTTCATATATCCGATCTGACCTCCCTTGGCCAACTACTGTTCTTTTCCGACTCCGACAGTATTAGGTATCGAGGCCCGGATCTTTCCTTTTCACGCCCTTCGCGGCCGTTGTTTTTCTGTGGCGAATACCTTCATTTTTTGAAATATCAGATCCCTTCATTTTTTTCTCTCTGATTAGTGTCAATAGAGGATTGTTGCCTAGTTGTACTTCCTCATAAACAGTAATCACCACAATTACCAGAGGCATTTATGCCTTTCAACGTTCGGTCTTCAATTCTCTGTGGCCTCGTTAATTTGACACCCCTTGTCATTAAATCATTACACACCAAGTCTAACTATCGTCGTCTTGGTCCTCCTCTACTTCTCTTACCCTCCACGTCCAAGTCCAGTATTCCGATAGGTAAACTATCCCCCTTCATTCGCCTCGTGTGACCCCATCACAGAGGCTGGTTTATGCGAATAGGTTCATCCATCGAGTTTATTACTAAATGTAATAATAATAATAATAATAATAATAATAATAATAATAATAATAATAATAATAATAATAATAATAATAATAATAATAACGAGACTTTTACAACAAAAAATCCATAACCTTGAACGCAAAACTCAGACATTACTGCACTGTCATAAGACCAGAGGCTTTGTATGCAGCGGAATGCCTTGCTATGAACAAGAAAAATTGGAAATTAAAGAAAGAAAGAAAGAAAGAAAGAAAGAAAGAAATAAAGAAAGATCTTAAGGAAAATTGTTGGCCCAATTAAAGACAAAGATGAATATAGACGACGGCATAACTATAACTTGTATATCCATGTCCAGAAGATCTCTGATGTCATACAGAGAGGGAGAATTGTATTTTATGGCCACTTGCTAAGATTGGAACCCACACGATTATCGAACCAGATCTTTACCTATTTTAAAGGTGAGAAGACCCAGCCAACTTGGTTCAAGGAGGTGGAAAGGGACCTACAGGAGATATGGATCACTCATGAAGATGCACAAGAACGCAACCCACTCAGGAGGAAACTAAAATACCAGCAGGGTTTTCAAGAAGGACCAAAGTTGAAGACGGGGAAGACGTGGACGGAAGAAAGAAAAAAGCAACACCGGTAAGGAATGAAAGAGCACTAGGCAAAGATCAAATAATAATAATAATAATAATAATAATAATAATAATAATAATAATAATAATAATAATAATAATAATAATTCCGAGTGTAACGTTCAGTAACCGTTCCCTTTCTTCCTTGAAAGTACGAAGTTCAAATCTTGCCTCAGCGAGGATTGGGTGGGATTATTTTGACACCCTACTGATCGTTCTTTTAGTTCAAGCATCGTAATGATTATTGTTGTATGATGTTATTTTTGCAATATTTTGTAATATTCCCTCTCGGGTTTCACATTTAATATGAAGAAAAGTTACCTGTCTTCAATTTTCTTTATAAAAATGAGTTAATAGGGTTGGGGTGTCAGAATAACTCACATGGTCTTCTATGTTTCCCATTACTGTATTTTAATATTATATTCTTCCTTGGGATGTGAAATATAGTTCAGTTTAGGTCGTGTCGTACACATATAGTACATGCTAAAAGGTTGTTAAGTACACCATAAAATTGGTCACCCAGACACCGGTGGGAACCGCATCCACTGTGTTCGGATTTGACGTCCGATTCTCTAGCACTGAAGAACGGTGGCTCAGCCATTTCTGTTCTGTAGGTTTAGGTGTGAAGTGAAACGTTAATATACAATTCAAATGGCCTTCAACAGGCAACTAGCGCACTGTGTGCCGGCAGCAGTGTCAGACTTGCGATTTGAGATATTTAGTAAATCAGTTCCTTAGATACGTAGATCTGCGGTGTAGTGGTTAGTGTGACTAGCTGCAACCCCCGGAGGCCCCGACTCGATTCCCGACCCTGCCACAAAATCTGAAAAGTGGTATGAGGGATTGAACTCGGTTTACTCAGCCTCGGTAGGTCAACTGAGTAGGGGTGGGGGTGGGGGAGTCGATTTCCACCTCAGCCATCCTCGAAGTGGTTTTCCGTGGCTTCCCAGTTCACCTCCAGGCAAATACCGGTGATGGTACCTAATTTAGGGCTACACAGCCGCTTCCTTGTCTACCCCTTGTCCGATCTTTTCATCCCCCCACAAGGCCCCTGTTCAGCATAGCAGGTGAGGCCGCCTGGGCGAGGTACTGGTGCTCCTTCCCAGTTGACCCTGCCCCCTCCCCCCGACCCAAAGTCTCACGCTTCAGGACACTGCCCTTGAGGCGGTAGATGTGGGATCCCTCGCTGAGTTCGAGGGAAAAACCAACCCTGGAGAGTAGGTGGATTGAGAAAGAAAGAAAAGATTTGTAGATTATATTATTGATTGCTGTTTTTGTTTATTCATATTATCGACTTTTTAAGGTCTATTGATGGTGCGCATTTTAATTAATTTGTTCTAGAATTAGGTTAGGTGTCCTAGGACTGTCTTGAAGCGAATATGAGGAGAATAAGGGTAAGGAATATTTACTTTCTGAAATGGCCTAACAGCGTCAGGATTCTAAGGCAGGATACCCAGGCAGTGTAGCCTCCTGGTAATATTGTGAAATATGCAAAAATGCGCCCAGATAAAAATATAGTGATGTTGCTTTATGCTATCGTATACAAAGACATCTTCATCCTCCTTTCTACTGTTTGTTTTAAGTCGCACTGACACAGGCAGGTTTTAGGGCGTCAGAAGGATGTGAAAGTGCTAGGACTGGGAAGGAAGCGATCGTGGCCTAAATTGTGGTACAGACTGATGTGAAAATTGGACACCATGAAGAATAATCTTCAGGGCTGCAGAAAAGAGGTTTCGAACCCACTATCTCTCGAATGCAAGGTGACAACTACGTAACCCAAACCACGTAACCACTCACTCGGTATGCGCCATCGTCGTACAAGCCTTTGATGATTTTGAAGTTAAAGACTTCTGTAACCCAGGCATCAAGTAGGATGTACTGATTAGCCCTTTAACCGGTAACATTTGCCCCCAGAAATTAACCCAATTCTCCTTCCTGTTTCAGGGTGAGTGAACCCCAAGGCTATGAACATCTTCAGAAGAGGAAATCTCGTTTCTAAATATTTCGACTTTCTGGAGAGGAACGGAATCCACGACCTTCTGGATGAACTCAACACGCTTTTACCACCTCCGCTAGGCAGCACCCTATACGTAATTAAAAATCGAAGCCGTCTCAGTACAGTCCATGAAAGATCTTGGAAAAGTTGAAGGTAAACGCTTCCCTTTCTCTCTAACCTCAGTACTACGTGGAATAGAGTCGTTAACTCTACTTGATCCCCAGGATTTAACATGGTACTCATTTCTGATGTAGGCTGAGCGAACCTTAGAGTTATCTGCCCCTCCAGAAGCGGAAATTTCGTATCATATTTTGACCTCCTAACGCGGAATCGAAGCCAGGCCCTATTACTAGATTTTAATACACAACATTTTAGACTGTTATGCCTTTCAGCGTTCAGATTGCAAGCCTCTGTGAATTTACTAAACGCCTCCACAACCCTCTATTTATAACTAGCTCTGTGGCCTCTTTTAGCTCCCAACCTCTTATCTTTAAATCGTTTACCAGATTATTATTATTGTACACTCGTCTTATGTAACTTGACTTCCTTTAAAAAACATCATCAACTTAAAAGGAATGTCATCTAAACTAAGCAACTAAACAATAATTTAATACCCAACGCAATGTTTATTAAGCTCATATCATTTCATATAAAACCAGATATATCTCTACAGCAGGAAGCTGCCATGTCTTTGACCCATGACCTTTTTCGTTAGAGTGTTCTGTTTCGTTGCCCACGTTTGATGGAACTCAAACTATCTCTATAGCTTGAGAGAAGGAATTTGTATACATTCACATTGAATGGAAAGGGCAAAGTACTAAAACGCCTAAAACAGATGCGCTGCTGTTTTCTTCCTTCTCTATTGAACTGACATGATCAGTGAAATTAACAACTTATATAAGCTACTGTACATTGTATACGGACAGTTCAAGTGGTACGTGAAACAGAATTGTGCAATAAACGAAGAATGCTACTTTTCGAAATCGACTTTCAACCTATTAGGTCGTGTAAATTCAATATTCAATGCTAGTTTTAATCACCATCCCTTAAAAAGCAATATAATATAATTTCGAATGTCTAATGTTTTCTCTTTGAAAACATTGTCTTATCATGCCTGTATCACACATACCAGTTTCTCGCTATGTCGAATTCCGAGCGCCTAACGTGCCGGAGAATTTATTTAAGAATATTTAAATATGATTATAAAACATTTTACTGAAAAACTTCATAAAGGTTTTACTTTCTTCATTTAATGAAAATATTAAAATGCTACAAAGATCGTAAGTTCAAAAGAAATCAAGTCTACAGAAAACTAGTTTATTAACGTTTTCTTATCCTCCCAGCCAATGCCTGTGAAATTTTTGAAACATATATTCACGTGTTAATGGTTCATATTCCACGTATTCGGGAGTACTTTCCATTCCTTTCGTCGCCATAAGACCTAGCTGTGCCGGGGTGACGTAAAGCAACTTTTAAAAACATTAAGTCCCGTGGCTATGATCTCATTATACAAACAACAAACTGTCTTCTCTTTTTTATCCCCTTAACATTGCTACGCCAGTGTATATCTAGCCTAATTCACACACTGGCTATTCCTGAAGTTCAATATCGAATTTCGAGAAATTTTCTTGAGATATTTTCTCCGTGAGTTAACAAATAATCAAACAATTCAGGAAAAGACTTTCCAACATAAAAGTTCTGGTTGAAGAAAAGAAAGAGCGCAGAGGGGGAAGATGGACTGAAGAGAGAAGAGCGCAACATTCTGAAAGAATGAAGGCACTGTGGAGAAAGAGGAAGGAAGAAGGGATGATTAGAAGGAAGTGAAGTGGTATTGGCGTGGTCCTAAGTTTGGCCGGTTCGCAAGAAAGAAAGAAAGAATAATAATAATAATAATAATAATAATAATAATAATAATAATAATAATAATAATAATAATAATATTCACCGAGCTCGATAGCTGCAGTCGCTTAAGTGCGGCCAGTATCCAGTATTCGGGAGATAATAGATTCGAACCCCACTGTCGGCAGCCCTGGAAATGGTTTTCCGTGGTTTCCCATTTTCACACCAGGCAAATGCTGGGGCTGTACCTTAATTAAGGCCACAGCCGCTTCCTTCCCACTCCTAGCCCTTTCCTGTCCCATCGTCGCCGTAAGACCTATCGGTGTCGGTGCGACGTAAAACAACTAGCAAAATAATAATAATAATAATAATAATAATAATAATAATAATAATAATAATAATAATAATAATAATAATAATAATAATAATAATATTCCTTGGCTTTATTTCCCACTAACTACTTTTACGGTTTTCGGAGAGGCCGAGGTTCCAGCATTTAATCCCGCAGGAGTTCTTGAACGTGCCAATAAATCTACCGATACGAGGCTGACGTATTTGAGTACCTTCAAATACCACCGGACTGAGCCACGATCGAACCTGCCAAACTGGGGTCTGAAGGCCAGGGCGTCCACCGCCTGAGCCACTCAGCCTGGCAAAAGACAAACAAAAAATTGAATTGAACTATTTTCGACTTTGTATACCTAATCCATGACAAAAACTGAAGTATGAGGCACAAATTCAAATGTACAGACAAAATTAAAATTCTCACAGATATCATAAAATGAATCACCTAATAGATGGCTGTGTTTATGTGGGCCAATCTCAAGAAAGATCAAAAGGATTTTGACGCGGTTTTCACCTTTAAAATAATTAGATTTAATTGTTTCATTACGTGATCGACTTTCTCAATAGCAACTCTACGTTGTCAATTAATCAAGCATTTAGCGCTGTTGCCGAGGTGGTAGATTCTCTGTCAAACATCTCCCGTTATATAACGACAGTAATAATAACAATTTCGTGCGACTATTACATTTCCTCTACAACATGCGAATGAGTGAAATTTGTCTGTTTTCTTTCCGTGGTTTCAGCAGACAGACCCTCCGACATGGATGGGCGACATCTGCCGTGTTATTGTGGTGGAGGGTTGTGTTATGAGTAGTGTGTGAGTTGCAGGTATGCTGGATATGGCACGAACACCCAATCCCCGCGCAAAGCGAATTAACCACTTACGTTTACAATTCCCGACCCAGCCGAGAATCGAACCCGGGGCCTTTTGAATCGAAGGTCAGTACGCTAACCATTCTGCCGAGGAGCCAGATAAATTCGCATCTTCTTTCCAGGTGGTGCAGCTCTTTTTATGCACACCCCTAATAGAGGTCACTTGCATGTACCATTCAACCACATTAACAGCCCTCCGGTCATTCTTACATTTCTGGCAGTACTGGGAATCGAACCCGGGCCTCCGAGGACGGCAGCTAACAGTGATATCCGTTACGACAGTGAAATTGTTTCCTCTACAACATAAGAATGAGTGAAATTAATCTGTTTTCTTTCCGTGGTTTCCCAATGTCCACACCTTATTCAGGGCCACGGACGCTTCCTTTCTACTCCTATCCATCCCGTCGTCGCTATATACATTATTTATGTTGGTGCGACGTAAAGCAAATTGTTATTGTTTTCTCTAAAACATACGCATCTAATTAATTAGTGCGACAACACACCGCGCCCTGCCTCGTGAGAAGTTTCGTAACAGCAAAGAACATTGTTCATTTACCAGTACGCTGACCATTCAGCCAACGAAACGGATAAATTCGTGTCTCTTCCCGAGGTGGTGCCGCACACTCCCAATGGAAGTGAGCTGTGTGTTCCATATCACATCCAGGTCTCATGTGTGCAATGTATTCCTAAATGAATTTTAAAATCTGGCAAATTGGAAGACAGAGCAAAGCCTGTTTCTACTGTTAGCTTTAGGCAAATAGTCATGAGGTCAGCAATGGACATAGTGTGTAGTGTATGTGTGTATATATTCACTTCACAGATTAGGTTTTAACCTGTTGCAGCCTCATTCATTCCATCTCTTCCAAGGTCGTTTTAAACCTCCATCCCTTTAGTCAGTACTGGGTAGTATTTACCTGAAGAGTCTTTTATTGGATATCCCCTGTTTATATAGTAAATCCAATCCTGCCTTACGGAAACTAAAACAGGAATTGATTCCACGGCACTTAACTCCCTTGAAAGGGCCTTGGCCTGCCCAGCGACCACTGTCCAGCCCGAGGGCCTGCAGATTACGAGGTGTCGTGTGGTCATCACGACGCATCCTCTCGGCTGTTATTCTGGGCTTTCGAGACCGGGGCCGCCATCTCACCGTCAGATAGCTCCTCAATTCTAATCACGTATGCTGAGTGGACCTCGAACCAGCCCTCTGGTCGAGAAAAAATCCCTGACCTGGCCGAACCCGGGCCTCCGGGCGAGAGACAGGCACGCTACCCCTACACAACGGGGCCGGCTGCTCCCTCGGGTAGGGCTTATTAATTTATTTCCTGATAATCTAATAAAATCTCTGACTGATCTTAGGTATCGCATTAATTTCACTGGTCTGGATTTCCTCTTTACTTCCAAGAACCCATGTTTCACTCCTATGTAAGAGTGTCGCTGCAGTATGATTATATAAGATTTACTAGCTGATGTACCCCTGTTTCGCTACGGAATTCTACATTGCACAAATAATTCTAAATGAAGTAGAGTTCACGTTGTAAATAAGATTTTATTAATTTGAATAGCTCTTAGTGCTACCTCCAAAGCACGACGGGGAAGTCGCCATACGTCGTTTATAACGCGAAGACCGAGTTAGGGAATTTTTGCTGTAATGGGAGGACCTCTTGTCTGCCGTCAGTCACATTCGAGGTGGGGAGTTTGATTATTGTCTTAAGAGGAAGTACAACTAGGCAACCATCCTCTATATAACACTAATCAGAGGGAAAAATGGAAGGGGTCCGACATTTCGAAAAATGAAGATATCGGCCAAAAGAAGACAAGGGCCACGAAGGGCGTAAAAATGAAAGACTCCCTAGCCCTCGCAAACCTAATAGCGTCGGGGTCGGAAAAGAACAAGTGTTGACCAAGAGAGGTCGGATAGGATAGATGAAAGTGAGGAGCCTGGCACAAGTAAGTGGAAGCAATGCCAGGACTCAGCTGAGGGCCCCGTGGTCGCCAACCCACGCTCCAAAGTTCAGAGCCCCTGAGGCCCCTTTTAGTCGGCTCTTACGACAGGCAGGGGATACCGTGGGTGTTATTCTACCACCCCCACCCAAACCAAACCAAGCCAAACCAAACCAAACCCCATGGCACTACAGCCCTTGAAGGGCATTGGCCTGCCAAGCGACCGCTGCTCAGCCCGAAGGCCTGCAGATTGCGAGGTGTCGTGTGGTCAGCACGACGAATCCTCTCGGTCGTTATTCTTGGCTTTTTAGACCGGGGCCGCTATCTCACCGTCAGATAGCTCCTCAGTTCTAATCACGTAGGCTGAGTGGACCTCGAACCAGCCCTCAGGTCCAGGTAAAAATTCCTGACCTGGCCGGGAATCGAACCCGGGGCCTCCGGGTAAGGGGCAGGCACGCTACCCCTACACCACGGGGCCGGCCACCACCCCCACCCACAGGGGGAATTACATCCTCAGAAAGACCGTCTCTGTGGTTTTCCCAAAGACTTAAAGGATCCGCCAAGGGACAGAAAACTAACATGACAGCAATTCTTCTTCTTCTCTTGCTACCGCTTTTTCCCGACACCCGTGGGGTCACGAATGCGAACTGCGTCGCAATTGTGGATTTGGCCCTGTTTTACGGCCTGATGCCCTTCCTGACGCCAATCCTATATGGAGGGATGTAATCACTATTGCGTGTTTCTGTAGTGGTTGGTAGTGTGGTATTTTGTCTGAATATTATTAGGAGAGTGTTGGGACCGACACATACACCCAGTTCCCGAGCCAGAAGAATTAATCAGCAGCGATTAAAATCCCCGACCGAGTCGGGAATCGAACCCGGGATCCTCTGAACCGAAGGCCAGTACGCTGACCATTCAGTCAACGAGTCGGACTAACATGGCAGCAATATTACCGCAATAAAGCGGTTTTTGACGTAAACATGGACACACCACGAAATGGCGGTGCGTTGGATAGGTACCACGCACAAGGTGATGGGACTGCAGTAGGGAGTGCAGAAATGGAAAGTGGCGTGGGAAGTACTGGAACACCCGCCATACTCACCGGACCTGTCTTCCCTGCGACGTTTACCTCATCCCCAAAGTGGAGGAACCATTACATGGGAGAGAGTGTGGGACACGAGAGGACACTGCCAACGTTGTGAAACATGAAATTGCAAAATTCACACACGGTGAGGCGAATGGTATCCGACGTCCCCCGCATCGTTGGCAACGTGTTGTGGACAATCTAGGGAACTACGTTGAGGGTTTGTCGTAAAGTTTACCGTACTTTCTCAGGAAAAACATTATGTAGCACAAGAATTTCATGGTTGACAATTTCCTCACTTTATATCCTACACCTGGTAAACCTACTCGGCATTATTCACACATTCTTCAGCACCTTACGTTCTCCATTCTCATCTGCAAATTACCATTTTTCTGGTAGATCCCGTGCGAATAAAATGTTGCCGTGGCTTATTCCCTAACCCTCGTTATAGTGGACTAAGTGTTACATTTTGTGTTTTGAAACTTGCAAGTTACAAATAGGGGATGCCAACTCGCCCGGTGTGATTTTATTTACCATTACGGCGGTCATCTAAAAAAATGTATTGCAATTTTTGTGTAAGGAGACATACTTTAGGTTTTATGGTTATACTCTCTTTTCTAAGATCTCCCAGTGTAGAAAACGATTTCCTTTATGGAACACTTTTAACGTACAGTAATTTCGGAACCGTACTTGAGCCGGTAATCGTTTGAAAACATGAAAACCGAGCTCGATAGCTGCAGTCGCTTAAGTGCGGCCAGTATCCAGTAATCGGGAGATAGTGGGTTCCAGCCCCACTGTCAGCAGCCCTGAAGATGGTTTTCCGTGGTTTCCCATTTTCACACCAGGCAAATACCAGGGCTGTGCCTTAATTAAGGCCACGGCCGCTTCCTTCCAATTCCTAGGCCTTTCCTATCCCATCGTCGCCGTAAGACATATCTGTGTCGGTGCGACGTAAAACAAATAGCAAAAAAACAACATGAAAGTTTAAAATCGAGATCATTTCCAGATAGTACGTGCGATGCCAGGATTGAATATATAATTTTAAAGACGCAGGATCAATTAATCTAGCAACAAGACTGATCTTGGTATGACGTCATCGCGTGATGCAATAGTGTTGCCATCTTGGGATTCTAACATCTGCATGCTGCGTGGCTAACACTTTGTAGCTCTGGACTCTGGGGAGGTAGAACGCCACGAGAGGTGTCGTTTTATTTGCCACAGTGAATTCAACATGTATACGCCAAAAACAAAATTAAATAGTGAACCTTTGAGAAAATTGAGTTGAGAAGAATTGAGAAATATTTCTTTCGTAAAATGTCGCCAAAAATTTATTCAAAATGATCGAGAACTCATACGAGAAAATGGAGCAGCTTGTTAGAATTTCAAAACGTCCAAACTCACTAATATCGAGCAACCGAAGGTGGCACATTTACTGCCCCAGTGGTAGAAATCGATTTAGAACTCATGATCCTGAAGATGTGTAAATGTGTTTAGAATTACGAAGTAGAATGTCAACAATAACACTGCAAATTCATACTCACCAAGTGCTTGGTTTAGAGAATGATACCATGCGGTTCGTATTTTACGTCAAAACCCCGACACAGTCCCATTCCACAGGCTGGTTTCACAATTCAACAAAAGCCACCGCGGCTTATTTTGAGACTGAGTCAAGTTCTAATGAAAGTTATAATAATGTTGTTTGTTTATCGCCCCTTTAACGTCGCGGAGCCAGTTTTTTAGAGCCAATTACTTAATTGGCAATTTAGTTCTGAAGACTTCGGGTAAATTCTACATTCGCAGAAGATCACAGAGCGAATGTTAATATTAAGTTCTCGAGGATATAACATATCTACTAGAGCAGTGAAAGTATTAGGGTCATGAATCATCCATCACGTCACCTAGCAGGTGCAACCCAGTTTCAGAGCGGCGGCTCTTTAGCACTGCGACTCTACGCTAGACTGTGGCTTGTAGGCGCAGCGGAAACGTGAGTTTCTAGGAAGAACAAGAATAACTTGACACACGATAATGTTGTGACTTTTTAATCCTGTCTAAGAAAACGTTAGGGACATTTTGGTCAACCGGGCGAGTTGGTCGTGCGGTTAGGGACGCGCAGCTGTGAGCTTGTATCCGGGAGATAGTGGGTTCGACCCCCACTGTCAGCAGCCATGAAGATGATTTTCCGTGATTTCCTATTTTCACACCAGACGAATGCTGGAGCTGTACCTTAATTAAGGCCACGGCCGCTTCCTTCCCGTTCCTAGACCTTCCCTGTCCCATCGTCACCATAAGACGTATCTGTGCCAGTGCGACGTAAAGCCAATTATAAAACAACAAACAAAAACACCTATACGTTATGTGCATACGTTAGTAACACTGAGTCTAAGAACGAAAACAAACCTGCTGTGGCCTATATACTAAGCATACTCTACCATACTTATTGTTGAAGACTGAAACCACGGAATATCTTTTCTGGGATTTCTGAGAGTGGGGTTTTACCATATTTATCTTTCTTTTTTTTTTTTTCTATTTGTATTACGTCGCACTATCTCCCGGATGCAAGCTCACAGCCGCGCGCCCCTAACCGCACGGTCAACTCGCCCGGTCATATTTGTCCTATCAATTATGGTATCTGAGGCTGAAAGTATCCCTTTACTGCCCCTCAAATCATTATAAAATTCGTACCACAGTCAGAAATCGAACCCGGACAAAACTCAATTATTAAGTTAATCGTAGATGAATAAGAAACTTTTTTTTTTTGCTAGTGGCTTTACGTCGCACCGACACAGGTAGGTCTTATGGCGACGAAGGGACAGGAAAGGCCTAGGAGTAGAAGGAATCGGCCGTGGTCTTAATTAAGGTACAGCCCCAGCATTTGCCTGGTGTGAAAATGGGAAACCACGGAAAATCATCTTCAGGGCTGCCGACAAGTTACGTCATGAATACTTCTGGTGATATGTTACTGTATTCTTTCATTTAAGGGTAAGGGAGTCTGGCTCCTTGGCTCCTCAGCATACTTGTCTTCAGTTCAGAAAGCCCCGGGTTCGACTCCCGACCGGACCGAGGATTTTAACTGCGTATTGTTAATTCCTGTGACTCGAGAACTGAATGTATGTGTTCGTCTTAACATTTCTCTTCATATACGAGTACATAAATAACACACCGAGCTCGATAGCTGCAGTCGCTTAAGTGCGGCCAGTATCCAGTATTCGGGAGATAGGTTCGAACCCCACTGTCGGCAGCCCTGAAAATGGTTTTCCGTGGTTTCCCATTTTCACACCAGGCAAATACTGGGGCTGTACCTTAATTAAGGCCACGGCCACTTCCTTCCCACTCCCAGCCCTTTCCTGTCCCATCGTCGCCATAAGACCTATCTGTGTCGGTGCGACTTAAAGCAAGTAGCAAAAAAGCAAAAAAACATAAATAACACGTCAAACTACCAACCACCACAGAAACACGCAACAGTGAATACATACCTCCGCATAGGGTGGCGACAGGAAGGGCATCGGGCCGCAAAATAGGTCAAATACACATCCAGTGCCGAACTAAGGTGATGAAGTGCCACTGGTGAGACTACTAACATCAAATTTTTTTGATAAGGTCCTGGCTTAACTTCACGTTGCTCATTGAAATAATAATAATAATAATAATAATAATAATAATAATAATAATAATCATAATAATAATAATAATAATAATAATAATAATAATAATAATAATAATAATAGGCTATTAATAATAATAATAATCTATTAATAATAATAATAATTGTACCGGGCGGTACACCTCTACTCTGTTTATTTAAAAGTTGGGCCAGTTGAAACTCCTCTTCTGGAGGAAGTCTGAACTTTATCTACACTATTAATCTACTAATTTCTCAGAAGATGTCACTACCTGGAAATTTTTGAGTTTGTGAACTGTGTCATTTTTGATGTGTTTTTGTTTCGCTTGAAGTAAGAAGTGTGAACTTTCTCTTCTAGAGGACACTACTGAAGATCAACAATAGTGCGACCTAGTGCGGAGTCAAAGAACTATTTTGTTGGAGAAATTTTTATTTCAAGAGTTTGTTCTTTGTTAAATTTCTTTCTGTCATTGTTTAAGTTGGCTGTATACCCCTTTTTTTCCCCTTATTTTGGATCTAGCCAATCCCGAATTTCTTTAATTAATTTTCCACCAATAATGTGTTTCTTCTTCCTCTATGTAGGGGTTTCTTTTCCCTAGCCAATAAAAATTTTGTGGGAGGGTGTTTTCTTTCCCCTAACGCCTAGAATCTTCCGCGAGAGGATATAAAGTGCTGATTTTAGGGTCTCGGGGCCACTTCTGTTCCATCTTTCAGTGTATTAAGTACATAGCAGGAGGCGGGAAGCGCCTCTTTCTTCGTCAGCCGTTCAACACCAGGTAATGGCCCATTAATAACTTCTTTTCTGGCTAGGTCGGCAGTTTAACACTCGCGGCGGGTTCGAAGCATTTCCATCATGTAACCTGTTCCTAAAATGTAATTACTCTTTTCATCTTTTTCTTGTAAAGCTACATATTGGGATAGAGAGTGCTAACCCTCTCAAGCTCCCACTCACATTTGTTTTGAGGTGAACTTATTTTTCCTACCTATTCTTCGTTAACGTAATGTAAATTGGTTCTTTTTAAGTCACCTCTGTAGTATGGGAGTAGCCCTTGTATTAACGGCCTAGTGCCAAGTTGGTCTTAAGCAAGTGTATCAGGAGTGCGGTTAGCCTCCTCTCAAATTGTTATTTTAGAGGTCATGTAATCAACCTTCTTTTCATGTAATAGACCTCAGTAGGTTGGGTATTTTAACCCTGTGAATACGTCCTTAGAGGACAGCTTGAAGGTAGAGTTTGGTGTGGCCTTTGAGAGGCTTAAATTTTAAGAGCGGATCGCTCTTTTGAAAATGGAGTGTCATATGCCTCGTGGAGGCTTTTCTGTGTAATTCGGAGCCAGGGGCTCCTAGGGATGAATGGGGTTTTCTGCCCCTCTGTTAAAACTTGTGTTTGTGGTAAAACTGAGCTGATCGCTGAAGTCAGGGCGTGAAGCCCAAAACCTGTAAATATTGTAACTCCCCTTGTTTTGCTACATTGTACCTGCCATGTCTGTTATTGCCTTGTTTTTGAAAAGAAAATATAACCTTGTTAAATTTTAAATTAATTTTACATGCACTATAATTTCGTAGCTTGAAACCCATTCACACCCGCACCTTCTTTTACGCATAACTACCGCTAAAACACGGTAACAAGTGGTAGCAGAGCGTGGTTGAATGGGTCTCAATTTAGCCCCTTTTGACGGCTAAACATTGCTTTGGTTCGAACTCTAACAATTGTCTCAGTTGCTGGAATTTTTTGAGTTTTTCAAAATTGTTCTGTCATCATGCCCGGCCCTCGCGATGTTCTCCTCCTTAACTATTTGCGCAAAGAGGAGTTGATATACGAGTTAACTATCAGAAATGTGCAATCTGGAGGCACGGTTGCAATCGACACCAACAAGCTTAGAGAGTCCCTTGATTTGCCCATTTCCATCCCCAATTTGGGAGAGAAAGAAATTGATGATTCTCTTTCCACGATCGTCGAGAATATTACTGGGCTAGCATCTGTAGTCAGCTTTTTTGATGAAAACGATCCGTCTCCTAATCAAATTAAGCGTGTGCAAGGCAGGCTGTATCACTTTGCAAATAGAGTTAATGATCTGTTGTCTCTAAAGGTGAATGACGTTCAGAGGAAGGACGCTAATACGCTCCTTGAAACTATTTCTGAATTGTCTAATAAGGTCACTCAATTGCTAACCGGCGAAGTTCCTCCCAAAACCGATCAACCCGCCACAGTGAATGTAGGTAGTGATGAAGAGCCTCCTCAGGGAGAAGTCAATAGGATAACCGTTGCTGCTCAAACTATCTCTGCCCCATCGAACAACGAATCGGAACGCCGTGCGTCTTTGGGTAACATCCGCTCTGAATTAACTTCTTTGCCATTGAAACCTTTAACGACTATGTCACCTGGGTTCAGTAGCTTGCCTCATCCATTGGCAATGTTGCTTAGAGGTATCTCTAAGTTTTCCGTCAACACCACCAACGATGTAATTTCATTTTTAAGATTTCTAGTGGAATTTCAGGATCATGCTCTTGTTTTTTCTCTTTCGCCATGTCAAATTTTGCAAATTATCTATCCGTATGCTATTGGTATTCTCTCTGATAAAATCGTAAGAGCCATTGCCGAGCAATCATCTATTGAGGATTTCCATGCCCATTTGCTAGCTAACTTCATCCCGGCTAGGGCCAGGTCCTCCCTGATTCAGAAGTACTATTACCGTGTACAGCGCTTGGATGAAAACTTGGCTGATTTCATACAAGATATCAAATTCTACACTAGGGTGTTTGCTCTGCACTTTCCTGAAGATCAGATTGTGCAGGCTATTGTAGAAGGTATTTCGCCATCCTACAGGTCATATTTGTGTTTCGCGGCGTGTCCGCAAACCTTTTCTGAACTTGAAGCATTGGCCGTCTCAGCGGAAGGAGTTAGATACGCCGATTCTTTGCGTGTCGCGAAAGAACCCCCGCCTTCCTTTAGTAACACTCGGCCTCCACCTCGCCGACCAATCAATCCCCGTAAATGTTATGCTTGCGGGTCGCCTGACCATCTGCGCAACAAGTGTCCACTGATCAAGCCAAGTGGGACTAGGAATGGAGCTGGTTCATCACAAGGCTGCTTTAAATGTGGGGCTTTCTCACATATCGCCAGGAATTGCCCAAACTCAAATAGCACCCCCTCCTGCTCAACTTCTGGGGCAAATTCCACCTATGCCAATAATAAAAAGTGACTAGCGGCTTCGGCTGAGTCGACTAATCCTGCTTTCCAAGGCTCAGCCCCGGGCAAAAAGGTCGAGAATTCAGGGAATGAGCAATCTTCAAATTCTTTTTTTGAATGCCCCAGAGAGTGTCTTAGGATTGCGGCGGATACCCCCGCACCTGTTCCTTTTCTTAAGATTGAGTTAAATAACGAGCCTATAACAGCTCTCTTAGATTCAGGCAGCGTTTGTTCCATTATTTCGGCTGATTGGTATTCTAAATTGAAATCTGTTTGTAAACTCCCTGACTATGACTCATCTCCTGTTAAATATGTTTCGGCTAATTCATCTCCATTAGAAATTCTAGGTTCCTTACATGTCAAAATTCGTGTTTTTAAATTTACATGGAAAATCAAATTGTTTGTGGCCAAGCATTTGTCTTGCCCCATCATACTGGGAGCGGACTTCATGTCTCACACTGGTCTGGTGCTCGATCTTCAGAGTAAGTCGTGCACATTCAAATTTGCCTCTAATTGTAAAATCCCTCTATTAAAGTGTAATTCTGCATCATGTTCATCTATTTCGCCTACCCAGGATGAGATGTTGTTAGACCTTAGACATCTACCTGAGGAGCAGGCTGATAGTATTCGCAAATTGTGTCAGTCGTTTCCCGAGGTGTTCTCTGATACTCTTGGTGTTACTGACCTTATTGAATACAAAATTGAGGTCACGGATTCGATTCCTGTTCGCTTTCCACCGTATAGGCTATCTCCACCTAAAATGAAGGCTCTGAAAGAAATCATCGATCAGATGTTGAAGGACGGTATTATTAGGCCCTCTAAGTCAGCGTATTCTTCGCCTATTTTTCTAGTCCCGAAACCCCAAGGAGGCTTCAGGCCTGTCATTGATTACAGGGCTCTCAATCGGAAGGTGGTGTTGCAATCTGTGCCCCTTCCCGACCTTCATTCTTGTTTTTCATGGTTTCGTAAGGCCAAGTTCTTCACCATCTTGGACTTAAATCAGGCCTATAATCAAATTCCCCTTGCCGAAGAGTCTAAACATCTTACAGCGTTTGCCACGGACTGGAATTTATATGAATACAACCGCGTGCCTTTCGGGCTCCCTACGGGAGCAGCTGTACTCACTAGGCTGCTAGATAGGGTCTTTTCCGACATCAAATTTGAGTACTTATATCACTACTTAGATGATGTCGTCGTATTTTCAGAGACCTTTGAAGAACATCTAGATCATCTGCGAGAAGTTCTCGATCGCCTTCGTAAGGCTGGGTTAACTGTTAAGTTGTCCAAGGTTGCCTTTGCTAAGCCCTCTATGTCATTCTTAGGGCATATTGTGTCACCCGATGGAGTAGCAGTTGATCATTCTAGAACACAGGCCATCCGTGATTTTAAACCTCCCAAGGACATTAAAGGTATCGCCAGGTTCATCGGTATGGTGAATTTCTTCAGGAAGTTCATTCCTAATTTTGCTAATAGAGCGGCGCCCTTAAACCTTCTACGTAGGAAAGGCATCAAATTTGAGTGGGGACCTTCTCAACAAGCCGCTTTTGAAGACCTTAAATTAGCTCTCTGTAATGCCCCTGTACTTGCTATGCCTGATTTCTCGAAGAAATTCATCGTCCAAACCGACGCGTCGTCGTCGGCGGTAGCTGCAGTCCTTCTTCAAGAGACTGAACGAGGGAGGCGACCCATCGCCTATGCGTCTAGGACATTGTCAGCTCAAGAAGCAAAGTACTCCATATATGAGCTTGAAGGTTTGGCAGTCTTATTCGCCTTAGAAAAGTTCCGTCTCTATCTGGAACACGTCAAATTCGATCTGGAGACAGATAATCAAGCCTTAAGCTGGGTCTTAGGTAGGCCGCGTCGTACAGGTCGTATAGCCCGTTGGGCCATCCGTATTTCTGCCTTCCAATTCGATGTACGGCATATCAGAGGTACTGACAATGTTGTGGCTGATGGACTCAGCCGTATGTTTTCTAACGACGTCGAGACCCAGGAACCGGCCGACAGTTCATCACCTCCCGAGTCCATACTATCTGAGGTTAATGCCATCTTAACAGATGCTCCCATGCTCTTTAGGGATATTGAGAAATACCAACGTGAAGATCCGACGCTGGGTCCGATAATGGAAACCCTTTCTTCTGGGGAACAGGTCGTCCCTTATGTTCTGAGGAATGGTGTTTTATGTTGCCCATCGAGGCATGATAAGATGATGAAGGTTGTCGTTCCAGCGGTTCTTGTGCCTATGATCTTCAAATACTATCATGAGACCCCATTGGGGGGGCACCTGGGTATCTTTAAAACTCGTGAAAAGATTCGTGAAATGTTCATCTGGAAAGGTATGGACGGTGAAATCCGTGAACTTGTAAAAGCTTGTAAATCTTGTTTGCTCAGTAAACCCACCATGTCCACCAAGGTAGGCCTTTTGTCTTCGCATCAAGCGTCGCGCCCCATGGAACGTCTGTATATCGATTATGTAGGACCCTTCCCCCAGTCAAAGGGTAACGCTAACAAGTTCATCTTTGTGTGCGTAGATGGTTTTACCAGATTTTCTTGGTTATTTCCGACTAAGCTGGCTACCGCTCAGTCTACCATTACCTGCTTAAATTCTATTTTTGCTTCTTTTGGTCCGTGTCAATATATTGTATCCGATAATGCTAAGGCTTTTACATCTAATTTATTTCGTAAATTCTGTTTTGACTTATCAATCTCTCATGTAACTACTTCTGCTTATTACCCTCAACCATCTCTGGCTGAACGGGTTAACCGTAATCTCAGGTCCGCACTTATTGCCTATCATCATGAAGATCCTTCCAGGTGGGACACGTCCCTGCATTGGATAGTTTTTGCTTTGAATTCGGCGGTTCATGAATCTCACAAGTTTACTCCAGCTTCTTTGATGTTTAAGTTTGTTCCCAACTCGTCGCTTTCTAACCTCTGGTCTCTGAATGACATTCTGCCCGAGACAATAGATCCGGACAACATTAAAGATCTTTGGAAGAAGGCTAAAGCCAATCTTAAAGTGTCTCATGAAAAGGTTAGGGAAAGGTATGATCGTGGACGGAGACCCACCCCTTTGAAGGTAGGTGACCAGGTTATGGTCAAAAATTTTGTTCCCGCGGGCAAGCTTGCCCCCAGATTTCATGGGCCTTGTATCATCCTCGATTTTCTTACGCCGGTTACCTTATTGTCAAGTAATCCAGCCACCGAGAGGATATTTAGGGTTCACCTGTCCCAGGTGAAACCGGTGTAATTTCTGTGTTAACTGGCTTCATATTATTTTGAAAGGATATGAAGGTTATATTTTTTTTTTGAGTTTCACTTTTAAGGCATTCTGCCCCTTCTATAGGATTTTGTTTCTTATGTAAGCATGTTTGTGAAACCTGCCCCGACCCATTAAACTGCCATCCTGTCTTTGCCACGGCCATTACCACGCTCCCGTCTCCTGCTCCACTCTACACAGTGGCTTAATGAATACCATGAATATCTGCACGCCGCTGGCCCCTCACTCTCTCTCTACAAGCCTGTGCCCTCAAAGAAACATGATGGTCCAACACAATTCTGCCGCCTAGCTTTAATGTTTCAGTGCCCCCGCAGCCACGCAGCGCCGTGCAGCAACTGGGGAGGGGGGTGGGCCCCCTCCTCTCCAGCGAAGACGACATGTGCCCGGCGAGCCGGAGCTCTCCTCCCGGCCAAGGCTGATGTGCGGCGCACGACCTGCTACTTGCCCTCAGCCTGTATATGTTCACCGCGGGCGCGGCGTGCTTCAACACCTCTGCTCCCCTCATAGTGCGGGCGAGCGGTATCTCAGGGTACTTGAGGGGTCCGAGCGGCCTCCTTTGGACGCAAGCTGCAACGGCCGGTCTGGCCACCTCACTTCATCAACATCAACTACATGAACAGTTACTATAAGTAATGATTACACGGGGGAATTCAACAACAATATTTGGTGGACATTGCCAAATTTTTCATCACCTTCAAGTATTAAAAGTTTATCTTCAGAAATTCAACTTCTACAAACAGAAAGACTTTACTTCACCTGCAACAACAAATTGTGAAACTGAATCACACAACATTCTGAAAATCTTGTAATCTATTTTCATATTCACTTTATAACTTGGAACTTGTTTCAAACTGATTTCATGTGTCACCCCTGGAGGAACTTTTGGGGGGGGGGGGGGAGGTCTGTACCGGGCGGTACACCTCTACTCTGTTTATTTAAAAGTTGCGCCAGTTGAAACTCCTCTTCTGGAGGAAGTCTGAACTTTATCTACACTATTAATCTACTAATTTCTCAGAAGATGTCACTACCTGGAAATTTTTGAGTTTGTGAACTGTGTCATTTTTGATGTGTTTTTGTTTCGCTTGAAGTAAGAAGTGTGAACTTTCTCTTCTAGAGGACACTACTGAAGATCAACAATAGTGCGACCTAGTGCGGAGTCAAAGAACTATTTTGTTGGAGAAATTTTTATTTCAAGAGTTTGTTCTTTGTTAAATTTCTTTCTGTCATTGTTTAAGTTGGCTGTATACCCCTTTTTTTCCCCTTATTTTGGATCTAGCCAATCCCGAATTTCTTTAATTAATTTTCCACCAATAATGTGTTTCTTCTTCCTCTATGTAGGGGTTTCTTTTCCCTAGCCAATAAAAATTTTGTGGGAGGGTGTTTTCTTTCCCCTAACGCCTAGAATCTTCCGCGAGAGGATATAAACTGCTGATTTTAGGGTCTCGGGGCCACTTCTGTTCCATCTTTCAGTGTATTAAGTACATAGCAGGAGGCGGGAAGCGCCTCTTTCTTCGTCAGCCGTTCAACACCAGGTAATGGCCCATTAATAACTTCTTTTCTGGCTAGGTCGGCAGTTTAACACTCGCGGCGGGTTCGAAGCATTTCCATCATGTAACCTGTTCCTAAAATGTAATTACTCTTTTCATCTTTTTCTTGTAAAGCTACATATTGGGATAGAGAGTGCTAACCCTCTCAAGCTCCCACTCACATTTGTTAAGAGGTGAACTTATTTTTCCTACCTATTCTTCGTTAACGTAATGTAAATTGGTTCTTTTTAAGTCACCTCTGTAGTATGGGAGTAGCCCTTGTATTAACGGCCTAGTGCCAAGTTGGTCTTAAGCAAGTGTATCAGGAGTACGGTTAGCCTCCTCTCAAATTGTTATTTTAGAGGTCATGTAATCAACCTTCTTTTCATGTAATAGACCTCAGTAGGTTGGGTATTTTACCCCTGTGAATACGTCCTTAGAGGACAGCTTGAAGGTAGAGTTTGGTGTGGCCTTTGAGAGGCTTAAATTTTAAGAGCGGATCGCTCTTTTGAAAATGGAGTGTCATATGCCTCGTGGAGGCTTTTCTGTGTAATTCGGAGCCAGGGGCTCCTAGGGATGAATGGGGTTTTCTGCCCCTCTGTTAAAACTTGTGTTTGTGGTAAAACTGAGCTGATCGCTGAAGTCAGGGCGTGAAGCCCAAAACCTGTAAATATTGTAACTCCCCTTGTTTTGCTACATTGTACCTGCCATGTCTGTTATTGCCTTGTTTTTGAAAAGAAAATATAACCTTGTTAAATTTTAAATTAATTTTACATGCACTATAATTTCGTAGCTTGAAACCCATTCACACCCGCACCTTCTTTTACGCATAACTACCGCTAAAACACGGTAACAATAATAATAATAATAATAATAATAATAATAATAATAATAATAAAAAGAACTTTGCAATCCAGGTTGAACGTAATAAATCACACTACATAAAAACTATATCATAGAATCCGTTTCAATAACGGCTTGGATTTTAAGCCTCGTGTCTTTCTTCTTTTCATCTTTAAGAATTACTGATTAGATAAAATAACCCTTTCAACTGTGATGTAACTGAATTGTTATGTTCATAATTAGCCGCCTCTGTGGTGTAGTGGTTAGCGTGATTAGCTGCCACCCCCGGAGGTCCGGGTTCGATTCCCGGCTCTGCCACGAAATTTGAAAAGTGGTACGAGGGCTGGAACGGGGTCCACTCAGCCTCGGGAGGTCAACTGAGTAGAGGTGGGTTCGATTCCCACCTCAGCCATCCTGGAAGTGGTTTTCCGTGGTTTCCCACTTCTCCTCCAGGCGAATGCCGGGATGGTACCTATCTTAAGGCCACGGCCGCTTCCTTCCCTCTTCCTTGCCTATCCCTTCCAATCTTCCCATCCCTCCACAAGGCCCCTGTTCAGCATAGCAGGTGAGGCCGCCTGGGCGAAGTACTGGTCATACTCCCCAGTTGTATCCCCCGACCAAGAGTCTGAAGCTCCAGGACACTGCCTACGAGGCGGTAGAGGTGGGATTCCTCGCCAAGTCCGAGGGAAAAAACCGAACCTGGAGGGTAAACAGATGATGATGATGATGATGATGATGTTCATAATTAACTAACTTGCGATTTCTGTTGTAGATACTGATGTTAACCTCCTCCATAGCACGGAAATAAACAGTTACTACCCACAAAAACCGCAGTGAACACGCTACCAGATGACAGCTGTAGGCAATACGCAATGAGAACTGTCGTCACAACCACCGGGGTATCTAATTACAGGTTAGTCGATAGCTCAGTTGCAGCGGAATTCGTTAGCAGCACACGACGTAAACACAATGACAAACAGTGAAGGAACGGTCAGCGTACAGGCCTTCGGATCACACGGTCCCGGGTTCGATTCCCGGCCGGGTCGGGGATTTTAAACTTAATTGGTTAATTCCAATGGCACGGGGGCTGGGTGTATGTGTTGTCTTCATCATCATTTCATCCTCAATACGACGCGCAGGTCGCCTACGGCGTTAAATAGGATTTTTTTGCTATTTGTTTTACGTCGCACCGACACAGATATGTCTTATGGCGACGATGGGACAGGAAAGGCCTAGGAATGGGAAGGAAGCGTCTGTGACCTTAGTTAAGGTACAACCCCAGCATTTGCCTGGTGTGAAAATGGGGAAACCACGGAAAACCATCTTCAGGGCTGCCGACAGTGGGGTTCGAACCCACTATCTCCCGAATACTGGCCGCACTTAAGCGACTGCAGCTATCGAGCTCGGTCGTTAAATAGAAAGACCTGCACCTGGCGAGCCGAACCCGTCCTGGGATATCCCGGCACTAAAGGCCATACGACATTACATTTCATTTTCAATGAAGGAAATTTAACAAGTTAACAAGCTGCATGGGACTGCTGAAGGTTCACAGTTTTGATCACGTGGGCTAGGAATTTATGAATCCATGATACATGAAACATACGTAAATTACAACTGTTACGAAATGAGCTTTATAACAACGTATCTCATGTACATACAGTATACAAAACAGCCAGTTCCACTATCGTCTCCTTTCCTGGCCTTTTTCCTTGCATTCATTGGACACCTTTCAATAAAACCTGTCAGAGCCGTTTGCAAAAAAGAATCAACTGGAATGGTGGGTGGAGCACAATGCAGGGCGAAGGAAGGCAAAAATGAATGAAAGTCTCAAAACTAGAATGTCTAGGAAGCATGAAAGTGTGTTATAATATTTGCTGGCAAATAACTCCCACGAAGGCTGCTAACTCGATGTGCATTCTGTACTAATTGTATATCACGCACCTAATTTCATTATGTAATCAGGGAGCTCTGTTTAACATTCTCCGACACGGCGAACGCATCGAAAGTGCTTCTCTGTTTCATTGTTCCCGTTCCTTTCCTTAAGAGCTTTAATATGGCTTGAATTTGGTTACCCGTCTGCAGCCCTGAAGATGGTTTTCCGTGGTTTCCTATTTTACACCAGGAAAATGCTGGGGCTGTACCTTAATTAAGGCCACGGTCGTTCCCTTCCCACTCCTAACCCTATCCTGTCCCACCGTTGCCATAAGACCTATGTGTGTCGGTGCGACGTAATGCAAATTGCACAAAAAGTTACAGAATACTTTAAAAATGTTTAAATTAATAATTAATTAAGCTATTGCTGAAAAAATAAATGAAACAGATTATCAGGTACAGTGATGTTTGTTCTTTTGAAGTGCAAAACGACAAGATCATCAGCTCTTCATGGCAGAATTTCGATCTCCTGAAGTATAAAGGTGCCGGATTTATAACACGAATTGGATCAAATAAACCACAGGGAACATCTAGACTACATATTCTTGTTAAAAATAGGATTGAATCCACCTTGTTAAATACACGATGTTAAGTAACCTTAACATTAATCGATAATGATTTAAAATGTAGACCTGTTTCAACCCCTTGGGCCATCATCTGCACATACACATTTTTTTGGAACATAAAAATATTTAAAAAAACACATGTGTGAGAAAGTCTCTTTAGAAAATTAATATTGTGTATCGAAGAAGGTGGCTTAAATGTAATTTTTTAAACTAGAACTAGTCAGTACGGACCAAAAGACGATTTTCATCACATATACCTACATATTATTTCTAGATGTTTTTGAGTTACTTCAGAACATGGTAAAGTACAGCCAACAGAGCGAGTTCTCGTTGCAATCCTCGGCGTTTCTATGTCAGTGGACATTCTCTGGCCCATTTTGGGTTTTGATCGGGCGTTTAAGGTCAGATGCTCTCCTGAGGTTATGTCATTCTTCTGCTGAAAATTTCAACCTGGACACCCGTGTGGAAAGCCAGCATTAATCGTGCCTCACCCTCGAATGGGAGTTGTCTCATAATCCGTGTTATTGTAAGGGATCTATTGTACTGTGTGTAAATGAATGATTGCATTCGGGAGGTGGTTTCGTGGCTTTTTCCATTTTTTCCTAGTGGCTTTACGTCGCACCGATATAGATAGATCTTATGGCGACGATGGGATAGGAAAGGGCTAGGAATGGGAAGGAAGCGGCCGTGGACTTAATTAAGGTACAGCCCCAGCATTTTCCTGGTGTGAAAATGGGAAACCACGGAAAACTATCTTCTGGGCTGCCGACAGTGGGATTCGAACCCACTATCTCCCGGAGGCAAGCTCACAGCTGTGCGCTCCTAACCGCACATTTTTTCCATTTTACACCAGGCAAATGCCGGAACTGAAACGTAATTAAACCCATGGCTGCTTCTTTCCGAGTCCTAACCCTTCCCTGCCCCAGTGACGCTCAAAACCTTCCAGTATTAGTGCGACGTTGAAATCAATAATAAAACGAAAGCCTGTAAAATACTTCCGGCGTAGGACTGTGATAGGTTAACAGAACTTGAAAATCAGGCCTATTGTTGGTGATTTCTTTTAGAGGAAAGAACGACCAAATAGCGATCCTCTCGCATCAGTCAATTACCGTGTTTAAAAGTCTACTGCAATGTGTGTCCTCTGCAATCATGACGCCCTGGTAGCATGCTGTGGATAACCTTTCTCAGGTTCGTACTGAGGTATATCTTCTTGCTATTTTCAATAAACGCCGAATTCACACTGAATTCCTGCAATGTCCTTGGTGCAATAGACATCTTCGACCTTCTCTCAAGCATGATCTACAGGTCTTAAATAAGAACAAAGATGAGAATCACACGTGGTCAATCCAATAGTTAAATTCCATGTTCATCCCACGTCAAGTCGATGACATGTAGCGAGTTATTGTCGTGAATGAGGTTAAAATTGGGACTCACAGAGTCAATATAAATTTTGACAAGGCTGATGAACGTTCTGAAAAGCAAAATAGCCAATGACAAGGTCCATTCGACGGTCAGAACTGTTACCTTGCAGCACCGAAAAACCAGCTCGGAGCCCAGTTATGAATAGGGCAGAGAAATCACTTATTTGCAAAATGAAGCTTATTTCTACGCAAGATGACAAAATACACAGTTTCCCAATTTAATAATAATAATAATAATAATAATAATAATAATAATAATAATAATAATGGCAACGTTATGATAATGTAGTAGTTTTTTACGCAACTGCGACGGGATGTGATCTTTTATGTTATGAGTGAGATGTTTCCGCCCAAGCCCCAGGCGAGGGTGGAATTTTGAAACTAGTATTATTATAGTGGGTGTTTCGTACAATGTTTTATTTCATATCATGATGAATTTACTTATTTTAAATTAAGTCTATATATTTAAAAAAATTACTAAAACAGCTTTGTCCAGTCCGTCCGGCCGTTTTGCTGGACCGAATTGCTGCATTCCTTTTTCATTCTCTCCGGAATTGCCTGCCGGTGAATCATCAGACATTGAGAGGTCTCAAAGTTAAGTTAACATTGATAAATCATAAAATCAAATTACTAAATGACTACTTAGCGCGTTGCATACAGTTAAGGAGTAATATCTTCACGTAAAGATACCGGCGAAGCTAAACGATTAAAAATCAGACGTCTGTAGGCAAACCTTCACTGTAAACCAAACTTGGTGCACATACAACTTAAAACTATCTGGACAGAAATACTGTGGAGGTACGACACACCTACCACCTCTAACGGTGGAGTGGGGAGGGAGCGACATGTAAAAATAATTGTAACCGACCTATATTAGTGTTGAATCCACAGCTTTTGCACAGTGACATTCCGGATGCTGTTCAAGTGTCCAGTGCTGCCAGGTCTCCCGAAATTTCAGGAGATCTCCCGATATTTTTGCAACACACCATAAATGAAATGGCGTCTGGCGGTTTTTTTTTTTTTTTTTTTTTTTGGTAGTTGCTTTATGTCGCACCGACACAGATAGGTCTTATGGCGACGATGGGACAGGGAAGGGCTAGGAGTGGGAAGGAAGCGGCCGTGGCTTTAATTAAGGTACAGCCTCAGCATTTGCCTGGTGTGAAAATGGGAAACCACGGAAAACCATTTTCAGGGCTGCCGACAGTGGGGTTCGAACCTACTATCTCCCGAATACTGGATACTGGCCGCATTTAAGCGACTGCAGCTATCGAGCTCGGTCGTCTGGCGTTTAGTGCCGGGAGTGCCGAGGACAACACACCAGAAAACACCCTAAACCAAAGAATCTCCCAAAATTTCTTCTAATCCAAATTGAAGGAAAATGAACAATAATGATTAATGCTGCATAAAATATTTGTGCCGAAAACTCATTCCTCGTCTCGCTGCATGATGTTTTATCGATAACATCACTTGTTAGGTACTTCCCCACATTCACTTTAGGCTAGAATTAGGTAATCTCTTCCCTCTTATTGAACACAAAACTCACGCTTGACTGCATCATTCGAAGGGAAATCCCCGACCCGCACATAGCATATAAAATCTGCATCCTGCTACGACTTCACAATTGGCACACAATTTCTACGCCTGATGAATAACTACATCTACAGGAAGAGTGGAGGAGAAAAGAAGAAGAAGAAGAAGCACAGAGTGGCCAGGAAGTACGGGTGAGTGAAACTGTATATTTTTCTCATGATAACTTTAAACATAATATTGCATTCTTTTAATTTAGTTATAATATAACATTTCAGTGTTCGAGAAACTACCGAAATGTTCACTAAAACCAAATACAGAAGAGACAATACCCGACACTGAGCGAGATATCGAGGGACAGCTATTAGAGCTCACTCTAGCGGATAGACCTGAACAGTACTGATTCTCTCATAAGAGCACGTGTATTTTTGTGTGAAGTTTTTGGTGTTATTTATGCGTTTTCAGTGAGTTGACATAATTAAATAGTAGCGTGTGTCATTCCTTGATATCTCTTCTCAACATGAGGGGAAAGGTATGTGCTGTGTTTGGCTGCAGTAATTACGAAGTAGAGAAAAATGCGCGGTCGTTCTTCAGGTTCCCTCGTGACAAAAACATGTAAGTAATATTGTGAAGGCATATATATTCTTCCAGTGACGGAGATTTTTATAGAACTTCATAATCTTCTGACCTGCTCGACCCATATTTTAACTGGCATAAAATGTAATACGCATATTTTATTGTATAGTGCAGCAGTTAACCTTCAATACCGATGTGTTGTTGTAGGTGTGATCTGTGGGTTTTGAAATGTCACAGAAGTGATTTGGATAAGAAAGAAGGGACGTTACGCTTATATAAGAATTATAAGATCTGTTCAGATCATTTCCAGGCCAGCGACTTTAAAAATCCTCGACTATACAGCCAAGGGTATGTTACATTTTTACTCTAATTGTACGTAAATATTCCTCAAAACATTACTATCGACAGCATTTTCATACTTTTCTTTCTTTAATCCCTCTTCTCAGATTAAAGCCGGAATTTTATAGATTTCCTTTCTGTTAGTAGGCTTCGTGTTAAGAAGAAAACTGTCCAGCTTTTAAATGTTAATTCATTGCATCATGTGTGTAAGGAATTTGCCGATATTTTTATTGACAAGTGTCTTAATGTGATCATACAATGTTTTTTAAATGAGAAAAAAAAAGACAAATCCAACCGTAAAAGTTCAGGCAGGAATGCTAAAGCTAAAAAAGTAATGCATAAATGAAAGATCAAGCCATTTCACAGCAGCCCATTTCATATCTTGTTTATGTGTCTGATTTCAGTCTTTGAATAATAGCCTTTTAAATAATTCTTCATTCATTTATCCAGAATTGCTTTAGCAACTTCGAAGTTAATATCTCAATGCCACTTTCTTTCTAGACGTAATTTATTTATCCATTTCCATATATACATTTCCATTGATATTTGAATTTAGCGCGATTTGTTCAGGTCAAGTCACTAGGAGCGCCACCGTCGAATTGTCTCCCATTTTAGCAGGCGAAATCCGTAAGTGTCGCGTATTGTCTCTACTGTATTTGCTAAAACTCCCGAAATATTTCGGTACAATCTACCGATTTTCTATTTGTAGACCTGGCAGCACTGGACGTGTCCATCGGCAGTGGGGGCGAAACAGAAAATGTCCAAAATGACCGAGATTATCGATGTATGTGACCATGTTCCAGCGTCTCTCTCGACCAAACGTGTTACACATAATTTATACATGATACAAATCCTAGAGAGCCTCCGTGGCTCAGACGGCAGCGCGTCGGCCTCTCACCGCAGGATACCGTGGTTCAAATCCCGGTCACTCCATGTGAGATTTCTGCTGGACAAAGCGGAGGCGGGACAGGTTTTTCTCCGGGTACTCCGGTTTTCCCTGTCATCTTTCATTCCAGCAACACTCTCCAGTCTCATTTCATAGCATCTAACATTCATTCATTCATCACATCCCTGACCCGGTCAATGACTGGGGTGAAAAACAGGTTGTAGGTTTTCATTTTCACAAAAGATGTTTTTGAAGACTTTCGTGTGGAGCGTGGCATTGTATGGAAGTGAAACATGGACGATAACTAGCTCAGAAAGAAAGAGAATAGAAGTTTTTGAAATGTGGTGTTACAGAAGAATGCTGAAGGTGAGATGGATAGATCGAATCACGAATGAAGACATACTGAATCGAATTGGTGAGAGGAGATCGATATGGCTAAATTTGACGAGAAGAAGAGATACAGTAGAATGATAGGACACACCTTGAGACACCCAGGACTTGTTCAGTTGGTTTTTAAATGAAGTGTAGGTGGTAAGAACGGTAGGGGTAGACCAAGGTATGAATATGACAAGCAGATTAGAGCAGATGTAGCATGCAATAGTTACGTAGAAATGAAAAGGTTAGCACAGGATAGGGTGGCATGGAGAGCTGCATCAAACCAGTCTATGGACTGATGACTCAAACAACAACATCATTCAGTAATAAATCACTTTGTGAGTGGCGACCTCATTGTAATAACAGCCTATATATGTTTCATTCATCACATCCCTGACCCGGTCAATGACTGGAAAACAGGTTGTAGGTTTTCATTTTCACAAATCCTAGAAGTAAACATTCAAAAAAGTACTAGGACAATGCATCGAGCAATTTCATACAAGACACGTTATTGGACTTATAACGAACGGGTCCTCTAGTATTTAATTATAAAAACAACTGACAAGTCTTCACGCAAATTATCCATGTTTTACTCATGCATGAACGTTTCTTTATTTGTTTTGTAGTATGTTGCTAAGAAAGATGTGTATGAGGTGTGTGTATGAAGTTATGTGGTAATAAAACATCAACATTAATGTTATCCGAAACAGGGAACAGTCCTCTAATTATGGTCATCTTGTCTTAAGGTAATACATTAGTCAACAGATTACTTGAGCTGGGAATGCAGAGGCGCCATTTTTGCTGCAGGTGGGCACGGAACCACGGTGCTGCAATCAGGTGGAGGAACAATTCAGCAAGGTTATGTTAGGTGTTCTACCGAGCGAGATGGCCATGCGGTTAGGGACGCGCAGCTGTGAGCTTACATTCGGGAAATAGTTCGTTCAAATCCCAATGTCAGCAGCCCTGAAGATGCTTTTCCGTAGTTTTCCATATTCCTACCAGACACATGCTCGGTGAGTACCTTAATTAAGACGACGGCCGCTTCCTTCCCACTCCTAGCCCTTTCCTGTCCCGTCATCGTCATAAATTATATCTGTGCCGGTGCGACGTAAAGTCAACTGAAGTAAATTTAGGTGTTCGCCAAATCAGTGATTATCTTTGTTTACGTTACTGTGAAGCACAAAGTTCAACCAATCAAGAGACGATTTCTAATACAAAAAAACAGTGCGGAAAGTAATTACAGTAAGGTAAAATGTCATTTCTCGTGCTATTTTGAGTACAGGAAGAAGGCATTTACGTCATAGTATGAAATAACATATACATCATTACGTTTATAATAGAGTAACATGTTTGTTACTCACTTGAATAAATGTGATGCTGAACAATGACTTCAGAGTCAGCGATTATATATTCTACCAGAGAGCTTAGATAATCCTTGTTAATCCCTAGTGCATTGAGGACATTAGCTACTGATCGATACATTATTCCTAGGGCTCCGAACAGAAGGCCATGGACTAGTAACAGTACATCGAGGTTTCCACACACATTTATGTGAGTTGAGACTTTTCTGCGTACAATGTCAAATTTATCAAGTAATATAACGGACTCCAAATTTCATTCGAATTTAGCTTATAACACAACCATAGAATGGTGTGGAATTCTCCAGTTGGATATCTTTCATCAACCTCCTTCAGATATACCGACTAATCGCACTGTTCGTGCTATACGCTGACCACTGGTGCAGTATCCCTCTTACAAAGTATTAGGGATACTATATGCTTATTGATTACAGGAGAGTTTGTCTTGACTACAAGCACGACTCTCTATGATGGCCTTGCAGCCATTGCCCGACATAACTACGTGACGGAACATCCACTGACGATACGCACGACTAGCGTTTTGTTGAGATGTCTCATTGCGTGTGTCCAGTCGAATACAATTCACGAAACGAAAATTTCCGCCACTCTTCTCCGCCAGGACACACATATAGCACACAGAGATTGCTGTGGTACTGTAAGTTTTCTTTTTTCAACAGTCCGTCGGCTGCAAATTTTAAGCTTACAGTAAACACGTGGTACTAAGCAGACATTTTTCGAACACCTAATATAACCTGGCAAATGTTGAGGCTCTTCTTTAGTTGAGCGCACGGCTGCTTCCTTCCCAGTCCTAGCTTTTTCTCCATCTTTACGTTGCCGAAAACCTCCGATGTGTCAGAGCGACGTAAAACCTCTACATTTTGTACTAGCATGCACAAATGCATAACTGCAAATAAATACTTCATGTATTAAGAAATATAGTAATTGTCGTGTAATCTTCCCCTTTTGGGTGGAGACGGTAGAATATATTTTCGCTTACCTGCCAACTTTTATGATTTGTCCGTAAAGTGTTTTACGAGTTTACGGACAAACCATAATATTTTACTATTTCATTCGAAACTTAAAATCGCACGAAAATATACTCATATAGGTACTCGCTGTTCCGTGACTATGATCACAGTATCAACAATCATATAAAACTACAAGTTATCTTGTTTCTAAGCAGTATCAAGCTACCCCAATTCTCTTTTAAAGGCTCAGCTAGAATCCAGACAGTCGATTTATCACAAGCACTATTTTTTGCTATTTGCTTTACGTCGCACCGACACACATAAGTCTTATGGCGACGATGGGACAGGAAAGGCATAGGAATGGGAAGGAAGCGACCGTGGCCTTAATTAAGGTACAGCCCCAGCATTTGCTAGTGTGAAAATGGGAAACCACGGAACCCATTTTCAGGGCCGCCGATAGTGGTGTTCGAACCCACTATCTCCCGGATGCGAGCCCACAGCTGCGCGCTCCTAACCGCACGGCCAGCTCACCCGGTTTGTTATGGAGAAGGGACGTTATAGTCGAGTGAAATAGTCACTGGCTTCACATCAAGGCGGTCACGGTTTGAATTCCGGTCATCCCCATGTGAGTTCGGGCGGGTAGGATACACCCACGGTCTGCCTTGTGTGTCGAAAGAGGCAACTAAAAGGGGGAGCAGGGGATTTCAACTTGGGAGCCTAGATTGGCAACCACGATTTTCCTAGCAGAGTCTGGCGTATTTCGTATCCTATCTCCCTTGGTCTTGTTCTCTTCCGACTCCGACGGTATTAGTTTTACGAGCCCTTGGGTGCCTCATTCATTGTCACGACCTTTCTTTCGCCGATAGTTTTATTCTTCGAAGTGTCGGACATCTCCCAGGTTTCTCTCTGATCAATATTAATAGACGATGGTAAAACAGTAATCACCACCACCACCATCAATCCCGGGCAATGAAGGTGAGATTTTTGGAATAAAAAATCGATTCATTTGCTTCTAATTCAATGTTTTTGTTTTTACGATCCATTAACTACTTTTAACGATTTTCGGAGAAGCCAGAATTTTTGTCCCGGAGGAATTCTTTGACGTGCCAGTAAATCTATCGACATGAGGATGATGCATTTGAGCACCTTCAAATACCACCGGACTGAGCCAGAATCAACCTTGGCAAGTTGGAGTCAGAAAGTCAGCGTCTCAACCGACTGAACAACTCGGCCCAGCTGCTTCGAATTTCACGTAAAACTAAAGGTAAAAGGAAATATGAATGCAGTACAATACAACCGAAAACTTGCTTTGATATGAGCTGTAACGCTTCTCTTTCTGAAAATAAGTTACACACATTGTTATTCCAAAGTCAAAACAAATGAGCAAATTCACCCATAGAATTCAGACATTGTCATTTCATTAGTTTAATTATTCTTAGAGCAGCCGGGTCTTCAGTCTAGAGGCAGAGAGCCTAAGAGACGGCCGCTGATTTAATTCCCGTCAGGTCGAGGAATTTTATCTGGATTTGACGGCTGGTTCGAAGTCCATTCAGTCTACATCGAGGAACTATCTGACGGTAAGATAGCAGTCCTGGTCTACAAAGCCAAGAAAAACTATTCGTGGCGTTGACCACGCGCCACATCGTAATCTCCAGATCTTAGGACAGATCAGCGGTCAATTGCTTGGCCAAAACCCGTCAGGGCTCTAGCGGCATGGTTATTTTAGCTTAAATTTTAGAAAAGGCTTGGATTCCAGCTGCTTCTTTCCAGTTTACCATAGGTGGGAAGTAAAACTTTACCATAGGTGGGAAGTAAAACCAATCAAATGAATCAATTGATTAATTACTACTATTCTGAATTTAGGAATTTCACCCAGGTGGCCGATTTCCTATCAGCTGTTTATCTAGTCTACTCACAAATTATGTTTAAAAGTTGTAAATATCTCCCTTGGTAAATTGTTCTTTAAAACCACTCTTTAGGTACTACTTTTAAAACTGGATGGTTTATAGGCAATTGTAAGGTTTGAAGTAAGTGACCTATTATTTCTTTTCTTTACAAGTTGCTTCACGTCGCACCGTCACAGATACAGTAGGTCTTATGGGGACGATGGGACAGGAAGGGGCTAGGAGATGGAAGGAAGCGACCGTGGCCTTAATTAAGGTACAGCCCCAGCATTTGCCTGGTGTGAAAATGGGAAACCACGGAAAACCAGTTTCAGGGCTGCCGACAGTGGGGTTCGAACCTACTATCTCCCGAATACTGGGGCCGCACTTAAGCGACTGAAGCTATCGAGCTCGGTAGGGCTGTCGGCAGTACGGTTCGAACCCACTATCTCCCGGATAGTGGATACAGGCCACACTTAAGACCAGAACTACTACTACTACTCTACAGGAAAAATATAATAATTTATTGGCATAATACTGTATAGGCTTTTGGGCTTATGCTGTGTCGAGATTTCTTCTGATGACGCAGAGAACAGTTCTCTGCGAAACGTAAAGAATTTCACCTTATCTCTTATTTCTTGGATGAATAAATAAATAAATAAATAAATAAATAAATAAAAGAAAGAAAGAAAGAAAGAAAGAAAGAAAGAAAGAAAGAAAGAAAGAAAGAAAGAAAGAAAGAAAGAAAACATGACAATCAGGTCTATAAGTACGGGCCGTGAAAGCATCAATGGCAATAATAATTTATTGCTTTTACGTCCTGCTAACTGCTTTTCAATGGTTTTTGGAGACGCCGAGGTGCTGGAATTTTGTCCTGCGGGAGTTCTTTTACGTGCCAGTAAATCTACCGACACGAGGCTGACGTATTTGAGCACCTTCAAATACCACCGGACTGAAACAGGATCGAACCTGGCAAGTTCGGGTCAGAAGGCTAGAGCCTCAGCCGTCTGAGCCACTCATTGCGGCACAGGAAGAACAAAATGAATGAATGAATGAATGAATGAATGAATGAATGAATGAATGAATGAATAAATAAATTCATTAATTAAATAAAAGAAAGAAAAACAAAGAAAGAAAGAAAGAAAAAACGAAAGAAAACATGACACTGTACATGCATTAAAGAGCAAGGATTTAATGAACAGTACCTCAAGGTCGTTCATAACATAACCACAGTTAAGTAACGTCACATTGCCCTTGTGTGGAATGTAGTTCAAGCAACACGTCAGAGAAATCTAGAATGCCATTCATTCCGGCATACTTCAAAGTGCACCTGCTGTTAATTCAACAGTCTTGCACTAGTAAGTATTTCACGCAAAAACTAGCTTGAGCACAAAATAGAGACCAGTTTTTAGAACTGTCGACGAAAGCTGACGATACACAGACAAGAGTATCAGAATGACTGCATTCCTAGTCTGCCCCACGCTTACAGAGGAATGCGTCTCTCATTACCACAGTGGAATTTTATTATATTCTACGAAAACTGTTTTGTTTTTAATTCTTCACAAAAGTACTGTCTGACCTTGAAAGTCGAGTGCCGTTATTCATTTCGCTAAAATTTATCTTACCCTCCCCCCCCCACCATTATGTCTTATAATGTACCCATTTACAGGCTAGTTTTGGTATAGTGTAGTATATTGGTATCCTCATAATCATTTTAGCAGTTTAGCCATTTAGTGGAGACGAGTACCAACAGAAGAGGCAGAACAAAATCTCATAATCAGTCAGTGTAACCTTATTGTCGTTTAGTTTTACGGGTTTAGGGCATTGTAGGCCAGTTTATAGTCAAATAAACAGATAAAATGTACATCGAGCAGTTTATTAGATCTCACTGATTAGTTGAGAAAGAGGTGGTATAAAACAATCGAATACAGATGCCACTCGATAAACAAAATGTTTACAATTGGCTTTACGCCGCATCGACACAAATAGGTCTTATGGCGACGATGGGACAAGAAAGGGCTAGGAGACGGACGGAAGCGGACGTGGCTTTAATTAAGGTACAGCCCCAGCATTTGCCTCGATTGAAAATGGGAAATCACGGAAAAGCATCTTCACGGCTGCCAACAGTGGGGGTTCGAACCCACTATTTCCCGAATGCAAGCTCACAGCTGCGCACCCCAAAGCGCACGGCCAGCTCGCTTGATCACTCGATAAACACATGACTTTGGGACCCAGGCGAGGAGGGGGTTAGATAATCTCTCTGGCTTTGGTTAACTTCGTATGATTTTTATTTAATAATTCACTTATTATTGAATTTGGTTGGCATTCTGTAATTAAGATAATTGGACTGGTTGACAGAATGCTGTATGTTAGTAAAATTACAATGACAATCCACAGCCTGTTTCCAGTCATTCGACTGGGTCAGGAATGGTATGTATGAAGCCCCCATCTAGCGGCGAGGAAAGAAATTGTGCCGGCTGCCGAAGCCTGTCGCACTCCTCTGGGGCAATGATTAATGACTGAAAGATGAAATGAGATGCTATTGGAGAGCGTTGCTGGAGTCAAAGACGACAGGGAAAACCGCAGTACCCGAAGAAAAACCTGTCCCGTCTTCGCTTTGTCCAGCACAAATCTCACATGAACCATGGGACCTAGCGGTGAGAAGCCGGCGTGCTGTCGCCTGAGCCACGGAGGCCCTGTATATTGGTAAAATACGAGTTTTTAAATATACTCATTATATGTTTTGTTTCTCTGAAGGGATATGGGAAATATGGCTGTGTATTCTCCCGGTTCGACAGTACACTACTTGTTTCCAATTCGAATAGCTTCTCGAAATCTCTGGAAAATTATTAAAGATATCAACATTACAATAGGTCTAGGTGTGAACCTAGAACCTCAGCTATACCCAGACAAAAATCAATATTCGTAATTTCTATAGAACAATTCTGTGTGTTCTGCTGGCAACAAACTTAGAACCACGTCATACTGAAACACAGGAAATAAATTACCGAACGAGTTGGCCGTGCGGTTAGCGGCAAGCAGCTGTGAGCTTGCGTTCATGAGATAGTGGGTTCGAAATCAACGCAAATGCTGGGATTGTACCTTAACTAAGGCTCCTTTCCACTCCAAACCTATTCCTGTCCCATCGTCGCCATAATACCTATCTGTGTCGGTGCTACGTGAAATAACTTGCAAAAACAATAAAAGTAAATAGATCGAAAGTGACTGATAATGTTTCGGATAATATGGAATTCCACGTGAGTGCTAGAAAAAAATCCACAAGCAATGTTTAATCGAAAAAAAGAAAACGGCAAGATTAGCAGCTTGAATAAAAGTTATGCCTTTCAGAAAAGCAGTTTATCGGCTAAAAATGGAAAAGGACCATGAATGCAGTCGCTGCATATTCAACACCGAGGTCGAAAGAGAACCAGTGTAAAGCTAGGGAAATTGTACAGAAAAGATGAAAGAGAGGAGTTTGGCTCAAATAAATTAAGCAATCACAGAGTCAGCAGGAGTCCTGTGGTGTAACTCCATGTCTCACAAGTTGAGAAGCTATGGAGGACAGATGACACACGATATTGATATCTAGCATACTCTGAACACAACACGACTTGGAGGACACTTCTTTACATTTTCTGTAATGTTATTATTTGAAGTACAATCCTAGTGCAGAATGTAGTGGTATTTCATCATGGTAGTCAGCCATGCCTGAATCCCAACCAGTGTGGGATTTATTAAACGAAAAGTACCTTTCCTGCGGGGAATACGCGAAGTAAAATCGTTTACTTGAAATAAGAGAATTCAAAGCGCACTACGCGGCCAAGAAATGTAAAACTTGAAGCGCACTATCGGTAGTCGGGTATCTTTGAACGTGACTAGACAGACACATCGTAGAATGTTTCACTCAGGTCATGTGGTGTTCTGTACGCGTTGTGTTGAAATGAAATGGCGTATGGCTTTTAGTGCCGGGATTGTCCGAGGACATGTTCGGGTCGCCAGGGGCAGATCTTTCGGTTTGACACCCGTAGGTGACCTGAGCGTCGTGATGAGGATGAAATGATGCTGAAGACGACACATAGGATACACCCAGCCCCCGTGACAGAGAAATTAAATAATGGCGGCTAAAATTCCAGACCCTGCCGGGAATCAAACCCGGGACCCCTGTGACCAAAGGGCAGCATGCTAACCATTTAGCCATGGAACCGGACCGCGTTGTGTTAAATCTGCCATGTACGTTAACATAGATCACTTAATGGAGATGGGACGAAGAAATGCACGTACTTTTTCTTCCACTTCCTGGCCTTCTCCCAATTACCTGGCTCGGCACCTTTCATGGATTTTACCCAGTTTTACGGCCGGATGCCTTTCCTACCGCCAACCCCATGCGGAGAGATGTATTCCCTATTGCTTTTTTTCTGGTAGTTTATAGTGTGATGTGTTGTATGTAAATGAACACGTATGTTAAGACGAACACGAATACCCGATCCCTGAGCTAAATGTATTAACAAAACGTGGTTAAAATTCTCGGTCCGGCCGGGAATCAAACCCGCGTCCTGAACCGAAGACCTCTACGCTAACCATTCAGTCAAGGAGCCGGACAAAGAATTACAGGAACTACACAGTTATTAAAGGCAGGCACAATATGAAGAATCATTTTCAAAAATAAGAAATTGATTTAAGATAAATATGGAACTATGAAAATATATATTTAATAATATTAGTGGACCCGTTAGCATTCGTTAGAAATAGATCAGATAACTCGTGCTGCCGCAGTCATATTATTTTGCCTGCCCTTTCAATAGCGTTATGAACATTTAATACCGGTACATAATAACTGATTCATTCGTAATGGTTTATTACACTTCCTTCCATACAATATTCACTGTGCGTCGACCATTTGGGCGTATCTGGATCAACATTTTCAAACGATCTTGCCCGAGATAGTCCAGGCCGTGACAGAATACCATACTGGTTCCGGTAAGTAGAGACCCACTTTTTCAAGAGTTTGGTCATGCAGAAACAGAAGGTTATTCGACTTGATACCTTCGAGTCTGTGCGTACGTCGACTGTTTTCTCTTATAACTGCACGTAAGTTATTAGGAACGTTCTTCCATCCGTTGATTATAATTATTTAGAAGATTATTTACAATATTCACTGATTCATTGATTTACCACTACTTGCACCATATGTTACGAAACTGCGTGTAATTTTAATTGCGGAAGTGGAAAGTGTTGAATGTGAGGAAAGGAACGTTAAGGACGACACAAACATCCAGTTCCCAAGCAAGGGATATTAATCATTTAAATTAAAAACACTTGAACCAGCCGAGAATCGAATCCGGGGCCGCCGGGTGACAGGCTGACGCGTTGCCCCCTACACCGCGGGGCCGGACTAATTAGTAGCCTAGTTAGTTAAAAATTATAATATTCTATTCTACCTTCCTAGTGTATTCAGCTATTAGCTCTTTTCTGTCGGTAAATAAAAATCATCACTCTACATTACACGATGTAAACGTAGCATACTTGTATCGCGCTGCATCTTTCTTAATCTGCTTACCCTCCAGGATTGGTTTCTCCCTCAAACACAGCGAGGAATCCCACCTCTACCGCCTCAAGCGCAGTGTCCTGGTGCGTGAGACATTGGGTCGGGGGATACAACTGGGGAGAATGACCAGTACCTCGCCCAGGCGGCCTCACCTGCTATGCTGAACTGGGGCCTTGCGGGGAGATGGGAAGATTGGAAGGAGTAGACAAGGAAGAGGGAAGGAAGCGGCCGTGGTCTTAAGTTGGTTACCATCCTGGCATTTGCCTGGAGGAGAAGTGGGAAACCACGGAAAACCACTTCCAGGATGGCTGAGGTGGGAGTCGAACCCACCTCTACTCAGTTGACCTCCCGAGGCTGAGTGGACCCCGTTCCAGCCCTCGTACCACTTTCCAAATAATTTCGTGGCAGAGCCGGGAATCGAACCCGGGCCTCCGAGGGTGGCAGATAATCACACTAACCACTACACCACAGAGGCGGATCGCGCTATATTTGGTACCTTAATATTTGCTGGCATTTCACTGCTCTTTCCTTCAAACACCTTACTAATACTGTATGTTGGATTATTTACCAACACTAAAGAAAATGTAGAATGTGCTTTTCCAGGTGCCGCTGAAACTTGAGCCAATTCTTCTGTTAGGCCTTCCACGTACAGATGTCAGCAGTGGGAACTTCTTTGTTTCCAACTTCTCCATCATAGTAGGTACTCTGGCAAAATGTCCCTGTATGTTTTTGTCTTCAAAATAATGTGGAAAGTGGAAAGTTACTTACCACACTCAAATTCTACCTACTAACCATCAGAAAACTCTTACAGTGTGCGTAAAACAGTAAGGCTAGACGCGCACTTGTGATTTCTGGTTGCTGCGATAAAAGAAGGAATTTATACTGATGCGCGTACTCCGACTGACACATTCCTGGTTCTTTGCAGTTGTACGGTGTATTCCATTAAAAGTCGCTTGCATGATTGCTCTTTTACTTCGTGTGAAAGGTAAATGACGACGCAAAAGACTCTACTGGGTTCAGCTGATTTCAAGCCAAAAAATTATTGAAACATTGTAGTTGTATAAAGAGTTATGCGAGCTTCTCTGTGATTTTTTTGGTCTTATCTTTCTTAATCCGTTTACCCTCCAGGGTTCGTTCTTGCCTCGGACTCAACGAGGGAACCTACCTCCACCCGCCTCAAGGGCAGTGTCCTGGAGCGTGAGACTTTGGGTTGGGAAGCATACAACTGGACAGGCGGACCACTACCTCGCCCAGGCGGCCTAATCTGCTATGCTGAACACGGGCCTTTTAGGAGAATGGGGAAGATTGGAAGGGATATACAAGGAAGAGGAAGGAAGCGGCCAATAGCCTTAAGATAGGTACCATCCCGGTATTTGGTTGGAGGAGAAATGGGAAACCATGGAAAACTACTTCGAGGATGGCTGAATTGGGAAACAAAACCCCCTCTACTCCTCTACTCAGCTGACCTCCGGAGGCTGAGTGGTCCCCACTCCAACCCTCATATCACTTTTCAAATTTCGTGACAGAGCCTGAAATCGCACCCGGGCCCTCAGGAGTGACAGCGAATTACACTAACAACTACACCACTGAGACAGACTCAGTTTTATCTAATGAGTAACAATATTTTAATGCATTTCTTAAAATGATCGCGCCAAAAATTACGTACAAAAACACAAGATAGAGACTATCTGCGATTAAAAATGCAGACCGATTTTCTTGGCGCAAACGTGCGCGCGCAAGCGACCAGTCAATCGTATCTCCAGATAACCGTATACCAGAACTACTGTACTTACAATCGAAGTTTGTTCACTGAGTATGAAGCTGTACTTCCTCCGGTTACTGATAGTCTTGTGGTATCGTCGTTCTTCATCCCGTGCTTTTGTACGCAATTTTTGGACCAATCTCTTTAAGGAACTCGTCAAAATTATTTTTACTCATTCGATAAGACTGAAAAAATGTACGGGGATGCTCACGTAAGTCTTCCTTATATAAATTGTATAATTGTCTTTGCAGTAAGCTTTGGCTTGAAGTCGGATTAACCTAACAGCGCCTTTTTTCGTCGTTTACGGAGCAAACGAACAAACATGCGAACTGTTTCAATGAAATATGCAAAGAATCAGCGATTCGCGCATCAAAATATATTCCTGCGAAAGCAATTTTTCTTTTGCAGCGAACAGAAATCTCAAGTGCACACCTAATAATATTAATCATAATAAAATAATATGGTGGAGGATAGTGTTGTGTGTTGCAGGGGTATTGGGGACAGCACAAATACCCAATCCTTGAGCCAAGGGAATTAACCACTGTAGATTAAAATCCCCGGCTCGGCAAGGAACCGAACTCGGGACCGTTTGACTCAAAGGCCACTATTCTGACCATTAGGCCAAGTAGCCAGATGTGCGTGCCGCACCTAATTTAGATGGCTACACTACGTTATGTCCGCGAGTCAATACATCTATCGACTGATTCTTGAATGATATCGATTCTTGCACGGATGGTCTCAACTGTCTCGACGCTAATAAAATGAATTAGAAATATACAAATTTACAAAACATATAATATAAATCGAGTATGTATGTATGTATGTATGTATGTATGTATGTATGTATGTATGTATGTTCAGTCCGTCAACGATTACGCTGGTGGGATCCTCAACAGCTCTGCCATCAGCTCTCACAGATGGCCTAGGCATCACTGAAGAGGCGTACTAGGGAAATGAGGAGTGAGGTAGTTTCCCGTTGCTTTCCTGACCGAGCCAGAGTTGCTATTACATATCAGTCTGCTAAGCCCACTGAAATGCATACACCAACCGACCCTATGAGCAACATTTTCACACCATTCATAGCAGGGACTGGCTGCATAAGGATTGGCATTACTAGCATCGCTTATACCTCAGTCACTTTCATATTGTCAAAGCCAAGGATAAGACAGAGACAGATCTATGGAAGTAACAAAATTGCTCTAGCCTATACCAGAGGACATAGTGCACTGTAAACACTAGGTCCTACCAGCAAAGGCACATAAATCGAGTATAAATTTCATATTAAGGATAATAACGCGCTGGGCTTGAGTGGCTCAGACGGTTGAAGCACTGGCCTTCTGACCCCAACTTGGAAGGTTCGATCCTGGCTCAGTTCTGTGGCATTTGATGGTGCTGAAATACGCCAGCCTTGTGTCGGTATATTTACTAGCACGTAAAAGAACTCCTGTGGGGAAAAATTCCGGCATCTCGGTGTCTCCGAATACCTTCAGAAGTAGTTTGTGGGACGTAAAACAATAACATTATTAAGATAATAACGCACCACTAAAAACAGTCTGGTCTAAAAGATACAGCAAGACCTCTTCCCGATCAAATGTGTTCTAACACTCCAGGGGTGTAAGGTAGCGGCTAAATTACGGGTTGTGAAAGATGGTGGTGATTATTGTTTGAGTTAACGTACATCTGGTAACCAGTCCCTCTTAATACTAACCAGACAATCTAGACAAGATCATTGATCTGGACTGGGTAGGCAAGCAAAGTGGGTAAAGGGGATATAAGCCCCCAGGTTAGGGGAACAAAGCGGCCTAGAGGCCTCCAACGTCCCCTGGAATTCTGCTAAAATGTGACAAAATGTTAAAAAGTGAAAAAGGCAAGGTTATGGAGGGGCCACATCCACCACACGCAATGACAACTTGAAACTACGCTGTTTACTGATTTGCACCGATGCTGTTGCTGATGATGATGCTTGTTGTTTTAAGGGGCCTAACATCGAAGGTCATCGGCCCCAATTTGCACCGAATGTAGCAGTAGTTCTGCTTCCAAAATTTATGCGACCTCTATCGAAGACAATATCAAATTGGTCATCACAGTAAGTCAATAGCAATACAGCATTTCGCAGACTAACACAGACACTTCTATGGGCCTACAGGGGCGGGTTGGTGGGTCCCTGACAAGCAAAGAGGAAGGATCTCTTCTCTACGCTACTTCAGGTATCGTTTCACTTCTTTCTTCCACGCATTTTCCCATTCATAACCATGCGAATGGTGAACGGTAGCGCAGTGAAAGCTATGCCAGACTCAGCAAGGGGCCCGTGGTCGTTAGTCCATGTTCGCAAGATGCGAGTCCCTGAAGTCCTCTTTAAAGTCGCCTGTTCCGACAGACAGAGGCTGCCGTGGATGTATTTTATCACTCCCACCCAATAAGGAATTCCAAAGGTATCGTACGTACAGTACTACAATACTTTTGGGATCGAAAGATAACAAGGTTTGAGTTTTGACCAATGTAGGAGTGGATAGGAAATATTAAATAGAGGAGGCTGACGTGATTTTGTAGAAGCAATGTAGACTCAACGCATTTCACAAGGTCTGAGGTCCTACGCAGAAGAATAATATAACTTTTTCGGGCTCATGAACAGTGCTCCAGTGGGTGATTTTATTGCAGCTTCGGGCGTTTCGCCTAAGACTGGTTTTGGCACTTTCAAGGGTCTACTGTCTCGGATATCTGTGAAGGTCAAAACACGAGCCGGTCGTGAAAATAGGTATTAAAGTAGAATCCTGTTTCTCGGGACCGATTCACACAATATTTCTACATGAAAGGGCGTAAACGCCGTTTAAAAGCAAAGGTAAATTATCTTAACTTTAAAAGGATTTCATTGACAAATTAAAATTCTAAGACGATTATTCTGAAATTATTTCTGTAAACAGAACTACTGCTACATTCGGTGCAAATAAGTAAACAGCGTAGTTTCAAGTTGTCATTGTGTGTGCCGGACGTGACTCCTCCATAACCTTTTTCACTTTTTAACATTTTGTCATATTTTAGCAGAATTTCTTCTAGATGAAATTATCGTGATTGTTTTAGAACGCTACATTGTTATTCCTGTTTATGAAAAATAAGTGTGGGTACCTGACCGCGAATTTACTTTGAAACAAGAGAAATTCCCCTTCGGGAAAACCCCTTTTGACCCGATAAGTTTCTGTCAATGGAGATGTTCCATTAATGTAAGCAGGATCTCAACTTCCCCACTGCTTTATTAACGTAAATAAATGATAATGGTGTGTGGTCTCCAAAGAGGCCTCCTGCAAGTCTTCTGAATTGACGCCGTATAGGCAACCTGCTCGTCTGTGAGGATGAGGCCCTACCTATGATCACTTCTAATGTTGAATACGCCCCCCCCCCCCCTATTCCACCCAGCCGCCGAGCCGTTGGAATTAACCAAAGAAGGTTAAAATCCCCAACCTGGCCGGGAAGCTAACTCGTGACCCCTTGGACCAAAGACCAGCATGGTAACCATTTAGCCATGGAGCCGAACATTAAATGAAATGATGTACAATAGTCTAACCGAAGTCGAATGCGTGCTCTATTTGCATTAAGTGTTAAATTTAGGTACGTCCTTTATATTTTACTGTTAAAAGTATTGTAAAAGTACATAAATAACATTTCTAATGTAATATTTATAGGTCCGCTACTGTGGTGTAGTGGTTAGTGTGATTAGCTGCCACCCCCTGGAGGCCCGGGTTCGATTCCCGGCTCTGCCACTAAATTTGAAAAGTGATACGAGGACTGAAACGGGCTCCACACAGCCTCGGGAGGTCAACGAGTAGAGGGGAGTTTCGATTTTCACCTCAGCAATCCTTGAAGTGGTTTTTCGTGGTTTCCCACTTCTCCTCCAGCCAAATGCCGGCAAAGGCCATGGCCCCTTCCTCCCTCCTTCCTTGCCTATTCCATCTGAACTCCCAATCCACCCTTCCCCCACCCCCACAAGGCCCCTGTTCAGCATAGCAAGTGAGGCTGCCTGGATGAGGTACTAGTCCTTCCCAGTTGTATTTCCCCGACCCAAAGTCTCAAGCTCCAGGCAACGCACTTCAGGCGGTAGAGATACGAGAATGGCTGAGGTGGGAATCGAACCCACCTCTACTCAGTTGACCTCTTGAGGCTGTGTGGACCCCGTCCAGGCCTCGTACCACTTTTCAAATTTCGTGGCAGAGCCGGGAATCGAACCCGGGCCTTAGGGGTTGGCAGCTAATCACGCTAACCACTACACCACAGAGGCGGACAATACAAATTATTACGTCTGTAAACTGTTAAGTTTTTGAGCTACAGATGTACTCTTTTAAACAGTTCATCCCTCTATTCACCCCCTTAGTGATGGAATATCCTCCCTTAGTGAGCAACTACACTGTAATATACATGTAACCCCTAAATTTAATTTCTTTATGTCGAGTAGCTTTGTTTGGGTGTTGATTACAGTCGTTCGGAGTTAGCCTTTTATATATAGAAAAATTATATTATATATTATAGTCTACAATTTTCTCTTCCAGACGTACGCAATTTATGAAATATGAGCGGGGATCATGGGCTTTCAAAAATCCTTGCGAGTTACTTGTGTCAGGCTCAACTCTCTCACTGACACTATCTCACTTAAAATGTCACATCACAGAATCGGTGGAACGCCTAAGAATGTAAATAAACTGATGTGGTTCACACTGAAAAAGAAAATACCATTAGATAACAAAGGACTAAATATTTGATTATTTTTCACTTCAGGTAACATCATTTCTGTATTTGATTTAAAAAATTCACAAGCAACCAAAAATATGAAGACACCAAATATCTCGAAATGATCTTGAGGAGCTCAACCGTTCGAGAAGTGGTTGATTGCTCTATGACGCTTTACTGCCAGAAACAGCCGTGCGGTAACACAAATTTACTGTAAATCTTAGAATTTAAAATACCAAGACTCAAAGTGTCAATTCTATATAAGCAACTAGAAGCCAAAGACACCAAATACCTCGAATCCATCCGCTACAGCAAAACGAGTGGGAATGATCATGTGACATGAAAAGGATAACTCAGCAGGAAGCTGAGACTGCTCATATGACTCTCAAGGGACTCCCAGGGAAGCACACAAGACATAAGCAACAATATCTACATCAAACCAGTATTTAAATGCGATTAACAAATCAAACCTTGAGAAACAAGAAAGACGGTGAAACAACACTTTACGACTCATAATTGGAGCTATAAATACCACATTAGTAGTAACTGTGCTCTAACAATCTACCCATACTAAAAGAAGTGGAACGGCAAACATTGAGTACATCCATTGGAATACAAAGACCTACATAAACAATTTGGATTAAACAAATATTAAAACCAATAACAAACAAATATCTTTTCAACCTTTTTCCCTTCTGATAAGACATGATCACTGGCTCCCTTTCCCTATCATGTGTGTAGCACAATTATTTTTCGGTTCAGCATTTTGCATACTAGCCCTTTCCCGCACAAGCTACATTCTTGCAACCCATGCAAACAGATGCTAAACCCATGCCAGTAGATTCGAATTGTATATTTTCGAAGTAAATTTTCAAGTTACATGTTTATCCGATAATTTGTTCGACCACTAGGGACTTAAATGTAAGCAGTGTATTTCTTATAACACTAGCGTTCTGTAGGAGGAGGAGGAGGAGGAAGAGAATGACATCGAGTACAGTGTTCGATTCTAGTCTTGTTATGTTTCAATCTCTTCTTTTGTAATCTGCAAGTCTAAACATGCACAACTCTGATGACGTCATCGCTGCAGCACGTGCACACTCTTGCCAAACCATTAGGTTTAAACATGTACATCTATGACGTCATCGCTGCAACACGTGCACTCTTGCTTTCGCGATGCATGTTTAAACTTGTTCGATAGAGCTATGGCTTGACAGAGGCTGAGGAGGAGGAGGAGCCACCACCTTGCGCAGTCGCCCCCTAGGCCGTCTCATAAGAGCTCGTGTATAGCCGCCATCTCGTGCAATCACCCATAGTCGGCATCTCTGACATCTTGGTTTAAAAACTAAGTTCGAGAAGGGCAGCTCGGTAAGTATGTGGAGAAGATGATGGCTAACATTCACGACACTGCCGGGAATCGAATCCGGAATCCCTGTGACCAAAGGCCAGCACGCTAACCGTTTAGCCATGGAGCCGGGCACGAACGTGGAGAACGCGTCCAAATGTTGCGATATGTTGTTGAAATTAAACAGATCAATAAGAAGAATAAGAGGGAAGACAAAACAAAGAAATTATATTGAAAAACATCTACTAACAGTTTCCTCCAGAACTTTACGTAAGGGTATGTATTAGTAACAAGAATCATAGTACAGACAGCTGAAGTAATAAATTTTCAAAATCATATCATTTTAGCTGGTGAATATATCCAAGAATAACGGCCAAGAGGATTCGTCGTGCTGACCACACGACACCTCGTAATCTGCAGGCCTTCGGGCTGAGTAGTGGCCGCTTGGTAGGCCAAGGCCCTTCAAGGGCTGTAGTGCCATGGGGTTTGGTTTGGTTTGGTGCATATACAAGAGATCTATCCTAAATCTTACAATGCTCTCTGTCTGAGTAAGCTGTACTCGCACAAAATTACTACTGTATCAGGAACAGCCGTCAGCCGAGACAGAAAAGTTCACTGCAGAGTTTAAAGAAACGGAGAATGTGCAAAATAACTGAGAAAGGGCATGGGAAGTCCGCGTTATTCAAACAATGTATTTAACAGAAATGCCAAAAATAATATGCTGCCTAACATTAAAGGCGGGGTCATCTTACCTCACCTAACTTAGTCGAGTATCTCCATTCTGGAGTCGTGTTAAACATCCACCCTCAAAATCTTAGTATTAGCGTTATGTTGGTTTTACCAATTCTCTGGAAACTTGAGGGAAGGATATATTTTTAAGAACGTTCAAGCATGTATTCACTACTGAGATGCACGTTCGTGACAGAAGGCGTTAATTCACGCTCCACGGGAACGTGTACCGTTCAGAGTCTTTCGGTTTGATCCGAAAGATGATTGCGATTTCTGTTTCTTACCACTATTCCAGAAATGTACTGGAATAATACACTAAAACAAACCCTGTCTTCACTTATAACTTCAGTTACATATCGTCGTTGTGCCGATGTGAATAAAAAATAAATTTTATAGGACACGATAAAAATTAATGCTACGATCGCACAATGAATGTTTTAGATACGTTTAGATAGGATGTTTTTAATACTTAAACGAACTAAACACTTCACGATATTTAAAATGTGGATTTTCTATCAGAATAGGTAGTTTTGATTACCACTTCAAAAGCACTCAAGACGTTCTAAATAGGAAGAAATGAATACTTTACAACTTGTAATTTAATGTCATGATGCATTATATAGAATGTAATACATACTAAATAAAAATTCACCAGTAAAAGATGCCAGTTATTTAATAGGACATAATGACAATGAACTATATTAAAACTTTATTCATTTTCATAAATAAATAGACAGTATAAAGAGAGATGAAATACAGAATAATAGATATGTTTAGTGACAATAATATATTAAATTAAGAGCACATATATCATCATTATTTTTGTTCCGAGGTATCTGTGGAACAGCAGAGGTGAAAGAAGGTGCGGGCTGGAATGGGTCTAACTACAAGTCCGAAAGATGAATTAAAAATTTAAATAAAGGTTATATTTTCAATAGACAACAAGAGTTAAGGAATTTTCACTAGGTGAAATAACAAAGAAAATCAGGTACAATTATAAATTTACAAACGAAAGCACAAGTTAAGGGGTCTTTACAAATCCTGGCTTCGAGCCACAGATACACAATCCTTGAGCTATTAGCCCAACATTAACAAGGTACACTCATATAAAGGGCAGAAAACCCCTTCATTCAAGGAGCACTTGCTCCCAACTTTTAACCTCAAGCCTCCCAGAGGCACTTTTCGAACACAAGAAAGAGCTGACCCGCTCTCAATTGTTTAAGCCTATTAAAAGGCAATACCGACTTTACACATAATTGCCATCGAGGCACAACTTACATCAAATGGAATGGGGGTATCTCGTACCCAACCTACTGGGCCTCAGTGGAAAAGAACAGAGTAATTAAATGGCCCAAATTACCAAGGTGAATGGAGGCGTTGCTCCCACTCCTACATGAATACTAGTTAAAACCTAAGGGGCACTAGGCCGATAACACAGGGGCTATTCCCACACTAGGGAGGTGACTCGTATAAGAAAATTTTAATACATTAAGAGTAGACAATCGGTTAAGAAAACGTAGTCACCTCAACTCAAAAAATGAAGGGGAGCTCGAGAGGGTAAAGCACTCTCTATCCCCGATTTACAGTCAAATAATAAGGAAATTTTACATAAGCCGGCACTAAGTTACATTTTAGAAAGGTAGGTTACATTGAAAAAGTTTCGAACCTTCCCTGAGGGCTAAACTGCTGAGCTAGCAAGAATTAAATATGTTAAAAGGCCATTACCTTGTGGAAGAGCTGCTGGCGGATGAAAGAGGCGCTTCCCGCCTCCTGCTATACTTCCATACACTAAGCTAGATGTTGTACGAGTGGCGGAGAGCCAGGAAAATCAGCACTTTTTATACTCTCGGGGAAGATTCGAGACCTTTCATGAATGATTAAGACACACCCACAGTCGTTTATTGGATAGCTTACAGTTACACATCGACATTGGTAAAGAAAGACGCCATTGGCTGAAAATTAATGACAGAAATTTACGATTGGCTAATTTCAAAACTGGCGGAAAGAAAAGATTTATATTGCCAAGCTACAATTAAAAGAACGCAATTTAGTTATAGGAAAACTTATGAGTATAAAATATCTTCACGAAAAGTTCCATCACTTCGCACCAGGGTGCATGATCATAGTTTTTGGTAGAGACATCTGTGAGAGAATGTCCACACTTCTTGATAATTAGTAAACAAAAACAATTAGAAATTAACTCAGTGACATCTTCTGGTAAACGGTTGAATTAACTCAGTGTTAAAGTTCAGAGTTTCAGCTGTAGAGGAGTACTTTAAGGCGGAAAATTCAAATGTGCGGCGTATAGGTGTACCAACCGGTACAATTTTAATGAGGACTTTGATTGTTTAATTCCTTAGTCATTCGTGTTTCACTGGTATTTCTCACGTAGTTATTGTATTTGTCTTTTTTTTAAAATTATTATTATTATTATTATTATTATTATTATTATTATTATTTCTAAAATTCGTACATCTGCATGAGTTCTAAAATATTAATTAAATGTTAAACACTTGTATATCTGTAACGAGCGTGAAAACCGGGTATCTGACAATGATCGTCCTATCCTTGATGTTGACCCTGCTTATGATGTGACTCAGTGCTTTATAAGACTTGTTGACTTCCTTCTCATAAGCATCCTTACATGATGAATAGACTGAGGCAATTCTCGCTCCCAATTCCTCCAACTGCCAAATATATCCACATAATTTGCTCATTTATGTGCCTAATAATACCTATGATGCGAGCAATAATTATCCGGATGAAAAATCTAAAAGTTCTACCCCACACTCTACCTTCCCATGTTAATACCGTTTATAAAGACTTTGAATCCTATCTTCCTCGTTATCTCCCCGTACCCGAATATCACTAGCATATCCATACGCATCCTCTTTGGTGACTCAGCCGGTTCAACGTTCTTTGATAGCTTCCCATAGAATTCCATTTCGTACGCTAAGTTGTTTCCAACGAGTCCCTCGCCTCACAAATCGAAGTGGGACTCCGTTAATCCCATAGGTTCTGAGCTCGGTAAGTTCTGTGAAGCAGGATGCTAGCCTGCTTACACATTGTCCCTGTAAGGATCTCTCCTCAAACGGGATACGGACCACCTGTGGATTGTATAGTCCTAGCCGTCTGAGCAAAAGGAGTGCCATGACTCAGAATATATCCGAGATGCCCACTCCCATCCCATAACAACTGGTACCCCAATTCTTAGAACCACTTACTAGGCTACTCAGCCGTTGTCCGTGGTTTACGCACTTGGACGTGACTACGTAACCTACACTACAAAATTTATAAATAAATAAAAAGATGGCTTGCTTAGCACTCTGATCTTAAAATGTAATTTTTAATACAAAATATGTCACTATGTGTACTCTTAAACGGCCACTGATTACAGTTTTGCACATATATCTGAGATATAAACAGGCTATCTAACAGGATTAAGGATTTTAGTTCAAAACTGGAATTACGTATGCATACAGGATTATTCCGCTGCACTGCTTTCAGAACTGGCAAGAGATGTTCTCGGCATAACTACCATAGTTTTCCCTCGGATTGGAATTCCAGTGTTAACTGCGTTACACCGGTTAAAATGACGATTTTACATTTGCCATCGCTTCAGTGACAGTATGAAAGCAATTTAGTTGAAGGCAAATATTGAAGAAGCTTCGCAGAAAAATTACCAATATTCTACTAATGGGATAGTACAAAGGATAATATTTCTGACAAGATGTACCCTTCAGCACTCCCTCCCACCAACCCATTATTTTCCCTTATTTTCATAATTGAGATCCTTTAGGTGAGCTTTCATCTTTCCTTCTATTAGACCCCGTTCCGCAAAGGTTACCTTAGAAAATTTCTTCCGGTACCGCTTTGTCGAACACACTTCTCAGGTGCAAAAACCTGCATTCGAACTAGAAACGCAGTGGTAGAAGGCCGACCTCTGAGAATGAAACACAGAAAAGACTAAACAAAGGATAGAATTTCCTTTTCAAAAGTACCCTGGCGAGTGACTTCTTCCACTCTGTGTGTTGCTGGTTCTAGGTGAAGACGTGAGGTTGTAGGTGAGTGGTCGGTACTTGAAGGTACTCTCAGCTGGCCGAGGGCGACCTCACGCGTCGGTTTCAGGTGGAGCACGCGCCGCCTGCTTTGACGTCACGGCCGTGTTGTGGGTCGATAGAGGGCCGCGTGCTAGTGGTATAACGTAACGCACGAAAGAAGGTCAGCACACACACACACACACACACACACACACACACACACACACACACACACACACACACACACACACACACCTCTATCCTCCTTATCAGCCCCTTACTTCCATTAACAATTCACACCACCTACGTCGAAAACTTTTATCAGGTCTCTGTGCTTTCCATAACATTTTGATATCAGAAATACTGACCGTTTCTTCACGAATTCATTTAATTTTATATAACTATTTGTTAATGGATGTTAATGTTTCCCACCGACTAATATGCACATCTTTATGGTGAAAATGGGGAAATTCCATCGTTTTGTACTGGAATTATTTCATTGTCCATAAGTTTTGCCCATATTCAGTTTTTACCTTGCATTAGGCAATCATGAGTCGAACACAGGTTCAGTTGCACTTGCTTTCTCTATCTTCCAGCTTGTTGAATCACGTGAAAACAGGTGAACATATTTTTACGATGGAAAGAGAGATTGTAACTTAGGCCTAAGCTATAAATTTTCCCTTAGTGCAAGGGACACAACTCGACGTTTCTGATGCCTTCATGGAATGAAATTGGAGATACAGAAAAAAATAACATTATTGGACTTAGATACGTATTTACAACCCTATGTTTCTTATACTTTCTTTTTGTAGAATGGGAGAGATTTAATGGTTTTGCGCCGAAGTTTTTTTTTTGCTTTACGTCGCACCGACACAGATAGGTCTTAGGGCGACGATGGGATAGGAACGGCCTAGGAATGGGAAGGAAGCGGCCGTGGCCTTCACTAAACTACAGTCCCAGCATTTGCCTGGTGTGAAAATGGGAAACCACGGAAAATCATCTTCAGGACTGCCGACAGTGGGGTTCGAACCCACTATCTCCCGGATACAAGCTCACAACTGCGCGCTCCTAACCACACGGCCAACTCGCCCGGTGAAGGAAATTTCAGCCAATTAATTTTCTAATCAGACCGTAACGTATAACACTGCCAGCAATTATGGATTTATGATGAACTTCGCATATTATTAACTTCCTAATATGTTTTCATGCAATAAGATATACATTTCCGTTGGAATACTACAATTTTATTCAGTTAGTGTGAGTAAATGCAAAATAACATAATCTCTGCAAATAATCTTATGGCAGTAAACACATTACAGAAATTACGTTGAAGATAACCTCATTAATATTTTCCCCAAGTAAATTATGGTATTTTGCGCGTCTCTCTTCTTTAAAAAAAATGTATTCCACTTCTAGTCCAAGAATCACAACAGCTATTTGCCTTTCCTCCATGTTAAAATAAAATGCTACCAATCCTTGCAAAACCTTTTCAAATCTTGGCAAACCTTCAACAATGTTGAACAAGATTTGACAACTTTTCTTGTGAAATATTGAATTGAAATAAAAAATTGATAGTGTACAATAGGCATGATCGTGTTGTTTAAAGGGGCCAAACATCTAAGATCATCGGCCCCAACTACTGTATCCTACATCTACTCTAATCATATTCTTGTCATATTCATGCCTTGGTCTACCCCTAACGTTCTTACTGTCTACACTCCCTTCAAAAACCAACTGACCGATCAAGTGCTGTGCGGTTGGGTCTCGTAGCTATCAGTTTACATTCGGGAGATAGTGGGTTGGAGCCCACTGTCGGCAGCTCTGAAGATGGTTTTCCGTGGTTTCCCCATTTTCACACCAGGGAAAAGTACCTTAATTAAGGTACTCGTAGCCATTTCCTATACCATCGTCGCCATAAGACCTATCTGTGTCAGTGCGACGTAAAGCAGATTATAAAATAACAATAACAATAATAAGTATTTAAGTACTTTAAGGTATGTCCATTATTGTAAAAATCTTTGAGTAAGTCATGAGTTTCTTAGGATGTGTCAATTATTCTATGTTATCTTCTGGTCAAATTTCAAAATCATCCTCTTCTCACCAATTCGATTCATTTTCTCTTCATTCGTGAAGCAATCTACTCATCTCACCTTCAGCATTCTTCTGTAACATAATAATTATTTCAAAAGCTTCTATTCCCTTCTCTTACTTGTATTACTTAAACGTATTATTATTATTATTATTATTATTATTATTATTATTATTAGTGCGGGTAAATGCGTGGTCAGCAGAGGTAAGGAAGTGTGTGGGTGAATGGCTGGCCAGGGCGCAAATTAGAGTATAAGTTACCTTAATAAAATTCGAGAAATTGTATTCCTTTCCCTTCTGCTTGAATGATCTTATTTAAAAAATTAATAACAAACAACACTAAAAAATAGCATAGGTGTTCAACAAAATGATAGCATTAATACAACTGGAGCTAGTCAGCTCTGAGTTAATGGCCAAAGCTCTGAAGCAGGAACAATAGTGAGAATAGTGAGAGTACGGCTTCAAACAGGCACAATAATCCGAGGAGGCACTCCCATTTTTCTCTAACATACTAGGTGAGCATATTAGCTCTTTACCTGTACAACCAACAGCGTACAAATTCGTACTGCAGTTAAGTTCAATTTAAAGGCAACGCTTAGCGGAAAAAGAGAGCATATCTCTTGGTACACTTTTAGTTAAAATGACACCACCCGATGACACATACCACCGAATGTGCCCATGTTGGGCAAATGTGCAGAGGCATATTCCCCATACTACACGAAAAATGAAAAAAGGTAACATTTACTAAAGGCCGAAGTCCAAAAGTTGAATGGAGGCGGAAAATAAGCACTCCGAAAAAATTAAAGGAAAACACCTAAGTGGGCTTAAGACCCAAAGAAACAGGGGCTAATCTCACGCTACCAGGTGACTAAAAGGGAAAGCATTAAAACCGAGAACTAATTTTAAATTTAGACGGTAAGAAATGTTAGTCACCCAATCCGAATAGAAGGGGAGGATTCCGAGGGTAACCCCTCGTGCTCCCTTACATTTTATTAACCTCCCAGCAGGGAATACAATTCAAGTCCGAAGGCTATGTAGAAAGTCCTACATTACTATAAATGAAAGGCCTAACTTTTACTTACGCCGGAACAGACACTTATTTAAATTTATTGTGCCATACCTTGTTGGTTTGAACTTCCTTCAGGCCGTGATCCCCGCCTACTTTGCTCCCGAGGAAGTCTCTCTTTCGATCCTCCTTCACGATGTGCACACTACCGCACTAGCCATATAAGACCCGGAGCCCAAGAATCGCTCCTCTTATAAAGAAAGAATGGGAGAATCATCTAGATTTTTACAATCCAAGGATATGATTGGGCGGCCAAAAGTTACAAGACAGGTCCATGGTTGGTGAATAATTTAACATTCTAGCTTGTAATAGGCTGGTAGAATTAGAGGAGGCGTCGAGGATAATATTGACAACTTTGGAAACACGAAATATAACATAAGCATAACGTCAGGTTTACCAACTTCAACATTCAAACTTTCTCACAAATTAATTTTGGGCTTTGCCCTCCAAAATTTATTTCAAAATATACGTTAGAGCCATCTAACGATCACACGAAAAACTGTTACAGTATTTCAAAAGTTCTTACTATAGTTACTATCAGAGGCCGTTGTAGAGAAGGCGCAGAAAACAAACAGGAAAGGAAAGTGTACCACCGGTAAAATTATGAATAATAATATTGTTGTTGTGTGACCTTAGTATATTGGAGTTCGTATCTCCGTAACTTGTCCGGCCCCGCGGTGTAGGGGGCAACGCGTCCGCCTGTCACCTGGCGGCCCCGGATTCGATTCACGGCTGGGTCAGGGTTTATTAATTGTAAATGATAAATAACCCTGGTTTGGGGACTGGGTGTCTATGTCGTCCTTAACGTTCCCTTCCTCACATTCAACACTATACACTATCTCCATTCCAATTACACGCAGGTTCATATCACATGGTGCAATTAGGGGCAAAAGATCTCTATAGGTCGACGCCCCGAACAAATAGCATTTTAAAAACAATCTCTGTAACTTACACTATCCATTCCCAATTAAATGTGTTTTGTTTAATTTTTGGGGTTAATTCATTCTTCTTCTTCTTCTTCTTCTTCTTCTTCTTCTTCTTCTTCTTCTTAATCTGCTTACCCTCCAGGGTCGGTTTTTCCCTCGGACTCAGCGAGGAATCCCACGTCTACCGCCTCAAGGGCAGTGTCCTGGAGCTTCAGACTTTGGGTCGGGGATACAACTGGGGAGAATTACCATTACCTCACCCAGGCGGCCTCACCTGCTCTGCTGAACAGGGGCCTTGTGGAGGGATGGGAAGATTGGATGGGACAGGCAAGGAAGAGGGAAGGAAGCAGCCGTGGCCTTAAGTTAGGTACCATCCCGGCATTTGCCTGGAGGAGAAGTGGGAAACCACGGAAAACCACTTCGAGGATGGCTGAGGTGGGAATCGAACCCACCTCTACTCAGTTGACCTCCCGAGTCTGAGTGGACCCCGTTCCAGCCCTCGTACCACTTTTCAAAATTTCGTGGCAGAGCCGGGAATCGAACGCTAACCACTACACCACAGAGGCGGACGGGGATTAATTCCACAAAAACATAATTGAATAACTTTCTCATTATTGATTCTCAGAGTATTACATTTTACATAAAGTAAAATTCGTTCTATAACGTCGTGTCGTTAGCGGTATCGAATCTCAACTTCATTCACTACTTTTAAAAGGGCCCTCCATGATGTCTAATTGATGATCCCCGCGTTCTACTAGTAAGTCACCATATGCAGTAGCTTAGCGTATTCAGTACACTGTGTCGATGGCTGAGTAACGGTGTGGTCGGAGACAGCTCATTCACTGCAGTGTATAGTGGCGATTTGTTTGATATTAATATTATGTGTAACTTGTTTAAGGGTTGTCTTGATACACTAAAATGAGACCTTGCGTTATCGAGAAAAATTCCTTCTGTTATAATGAGTAAAGTAAACAATTAGATATGTTACCGGATAATAATATAACAATAACTGTGAGTTAGCTTTTTATTAGTTTTGTAATTTTGGTCAACATTTTAATACAATAACTTAGTTTGCTGTTGAAAGGAAAAACCACTTTCCTATCTTAAGTAGTTATGAAGGCGAGGAATGATATTTCTTCTTTTAAATTTTAGGTTCAAAATGTATCATGAATATTATTTAATTTTTTAATACTGTCAGTTGCTGGGTTCTGCAGGCGTGATTGAGGGGTCAAGACATGTCGCGTGAGAAGAGAGGGGCAGTCTTAACTTTCTGCGTCAGCATGACTACGTTCAGTTCGGAACCCATCTTGTTGGAGTGTGGTGCTTGTGAACACTCGGGTAATGTTTTCTGTTTGGGCAGTACGACACAGTCACCATAGCATAGCATAGCGGCGTGCTCGTAACCAGCTGTTTACCCTTCCGCGTAGCCAAAGATCATACCACCCAACAGTAGATATGTATGGCCTAATTAACTCAAGAATAATGTGACCCAAATCTATTTTTGGGCTATACTTTTAAAAATAATACCGGTATGCTATAGAGAAGATCAGTAGTTTCATTTTCACAATTGCCTTAAAATAAAACCAAAATGTCACTTCGTATTAAACTACACCGGTCAACAGGCCGGAAGTCCACGGTGGAAAGGAGGAAAGAGGGGTTATTAAACGTTTATGCACTGTCTCGATATTTGGATCTAAAAACATAACAAACAGAAACTCTGAAGTTCCTACCTAATGAGGAATAAAGACCTTAATATATTTTGAGTGGAATGTACTCGTATATTGTATTTTCAAGGTCTTCTCAGGAAGTATTTGGCTTTCTAAACCTCTAGGGAAATCAGAAAAGTGCAATACATTGAAAGGCTAAAAGAAACTGAAGCTTTTGACAAACAATGCTATCCCTTTCTAACATACGTTGTGATACAATACTGTCACAGAGCACAATGCCCTCACATCGAACGAGATAGGAAGGAAGAAGCTCGTTGGGAAGTATATTAAGTTATATGCTATAATTCAGTGGTTAGCGAGCACCTTAACACATTTCCCTCCTCCGAACGCTCACAACTTGTGAAGTGTGATAAGCGACTACCTGGCTTCCAGCCAAACTTTGATATTGCATCCGACGCACTTGTACTAGGTCGTTCTGTAAATTTATTTAATTACTAGCAGATGTACCCGTGCTTCGCGACGGAATTCTCACAAAGACTGTCTTTGTGGTTTTCCCAACTGAAGTCAACATGTCATTACAATAACGTCAGTACGAATATAGCGACTAAAAGCAATGTTGTCATATAAAATACTCGATCAAATGAAAAACCGCACATTTTCTCACTTTTAATGAACAGTACTACGGTACCGATCTAACAGTCCAAAGTTCCAGAGCTGGAATTACGAGGCCGCAGACCATTATTCCGTTAAATGTGCACGCTGCTCATTCCAATCAGTGCTTCAGAGTAGGGATTGAATAGCTGGAATGCTATGATGAACCAGTCTGTTACGTACTAGTAGTATCAGAAAATATATGAACCACAGGAATGGCATGCTAAAGAAGATAGAGATCTAGGCCTAACTCCCCAGCAACTTCCCGCCAAATCCGGGCGAGTTGGCCGTGCAGTTAGAGGCGCGCGCCTGTTAGCTTGCACCCGGAAGATAGTGGGTTCTAATCCCACTGTCGGCAGCCTTGAAGATGGTTTTCCGTGGTTTACCATTTTTTCACACCAAGGAAATGCTGGGGATGTACCTTAATTAAGGCCACGACCGCTTCCTTCCAACTCCTAGCCCTTTCCTATCCCATCCTCGAAGCGGTTTTCCGTGGTTTCCCACTTCTCCAGGCAATGCCGGGATGGTACCTAACTTAAGGCCACGACCGCTTTCTTCCCTCTTCCTTGTCGTCCCTTTCGATCTTCCCAAGTCACACCCCCACAAAGCCCCTGTTCAGCATAGCTGGTAAGGCCGCCTGGGCGAGGTACTGGTCCTCCTTCCCAGTCTCATACCCGACTGCCACTGAGGCGATTCCTCGCCGAGTCGGAGGGAAAAACCAACCCTGGAGGATTAACGGATTAAGAAAGAAAGAAAGAAAGAAAGAAAGAAACAAACAAACAAACAAACAAACAAACAAAGAAAGAAAGAAAGAAAGAAAGAAAGAAAGAAAGAAAGTTTTTTTTAAATATCGTTGTCCTTATTCGTCTAGGTTCTGTATGGAAAGTGAATTTTAAAACATCAATAAATGAACGAAACAATGTTTTTGAAATTGTTCGGAAACTTACTGCCAACGCGTGAAATTTTCAGTAATAATGACGATTCCTTCTCGAGTGATATTCCAATCCAGAAAAATAAGTGTGGAAATCCTGCTTCCGCGAGATACTCCTGACATGCGAAATTTCTATGTTTCGATGTTTCTACGATTGGTATCATCCAAGGGAATGCACCGTATGTCCCTGAAGCTTTAATATAAGAATGAACTGACAAAACATTGTAATTCCTCGAAAAATAACACACACATAATATATAATTATGTATTATACCGGTATATATTAAATGCATAACACTTTTTGTGAAACCCAGTTGTAATTTTACTATCAACATAACGCCGTTGTATCCACTAATTTGATAAGAACCATTCGTGAGGTAGGCCTAATCGTCAGTGGACATAAGTCGATAAATGAAACAAAAATATTAAATGGGATTCAAACACGGGGCGCAAAAGTCTCAGGCCGCGATGGTCGCCGTGACAAAAGGCACATAAAAACACGTCAGAAACTTTGACCGTCATTTTCTAGGAAACGGTCGAGTGTCTACAGATAAGCTGAAACATATGTTCGCTTATTTGGAACCTTCTTTCGCTGAGCGAAATTTCTGGGAAATCAGGCTGTTACACTTGGCGGGTTCCCCTCATTAGTTAATCCACTGGGTGTTGCAGAATGAACGCTGAACGGCATTTTAACAGTCTATTAAGTACATCAATGGAGATATAGGTTCAGATAGAATGCAACGAATTTCTTGACTTTAAGGAAGTAGGTGATAATATCATTAACATAAAGATCAATATCGCCTCTGCTTCATGAATTAAAATCACCAATCCTGGGTAATTCAAATTAATCTATCATTTAATGACATGGAGGAATGGCAAACTAGAAGGGTATTATAAAAAGGAAGACGAAATCAATACTTCAGAACAATCAAAATCAGTCAGGTCAATGGCAGAAAATATGTGTCTGCATAAGAGGAAATAAACCTCAAAATGACGATGCAATACGTGCCTGAAGAACAGAAATAGCTCTATGGTGAAATTGTGACGACTGATCTTTAAGATCATGATAACGGAAAAATTAAAAATTAATCACCACATAGCTTTATTCCGTTTAGCATGTTTGGGCAGATCTATTGAAAAATAATGTTTATTTGTTCACTGCTTGTAATCTCCTAAATCAATGTTTTCGAAAATCAATGAATACTTCTTTCTAATGAATATCTTATTTTCAGTTCATTACATGGCGTTCTTCTTAACAACTCAGAACTTAGTGTTTGGCGCCTAGCCTATATGGAATGATGCTTTCAATCACAAATACACATATCAGTAAACATCGACACAGGTTGTCTGTCTGTTAGGTCATCAGCCCAGAGGCAGGTTGGATCCTCAAATAGCACCACCAAAGGTTATGCGGTTATAAGGAAACCCCCAAAAAACCAATGGCAGCACCAAAATGAGGCGTACTAGGCAAGATGAGGAGTGAGGTAGTTTGCCATTGCTTTCCTCACTGGGTCAGAAAGTACTATTGCAGCACGACTGACCCTATGAGCAGCACCTTTCATAACACTCAGATGCACTAGTCATGCTCTGAATATCATTACTCAGCACTACCCATACCCCAGCAACTTCCATATTGTCACAGCCATGGATGTTTACTGGGACTTCGGTGGAAGCTACACTTTACTCTGGCCTGTGCCAAGAGATGGATGCAAAAGTACTGTATCCATCACGACACAGGTTATGAGATTAAACTTCTCTCACAGCACACGGGGTTGATGATGAAGGTGTCCAACTTCCCTTACATAAATCAATTTCTCCTTTTTCTTCCTACTTCTTCCTGGCCTTTTCTCCAATTTATTGTGCTCAGTACTTGATGTGGATTGGGTTCAGTTTTTCGGCCGGATGTCCTTCCTGATGCCAACACCATGCAGGGGTGTTTGATAGTTATTAAGGCACGTTGGGTGACAGTATGGTGTATTAAAGCAATCAATAACCCCAGTCCCAGAGCGCGTTAAACTCATCCATCGGGTCGGGAATCGAATACAGTGCCCACTAAAGTGAAGGCAAGTACGCTAACCATTTAGCCAAGGAGTCAAACTAAGAAATACCGTTACATGCCAGCTGACTACGTGGGCTAGCAACTTCAAACTCATCCAATGAGCCAAAAGCAAAGTCGTCTCCACACACATGGGAGTGGAGGAAGGTAAAGGCTTCCACTATCCGTAACCTCGGAACTTATGAGGGTAGAGTGGTTAGCTCTACGCCCGGCCGCCTTTGACCCCAGGAATTAACCTGGTACTCATTTTAGTGTAGGCTGAGTGAACCTCAGGGTCATGTGCACCTCCGAAAGAGGTAATCTCGTTTCTTAAATGTTTCGGGAATCGAATTCACGTCCTTCCGGGTGAATAGGGAATGAGAATCTAGCGAAATACGCCACACTGCCGATGTTGCACAGAACATCCCTTCCACCTTCCAACGTTTCGTGTCACACTAGCGAAATTCGCCACACTGCCGATGTTGCACAGAACTTCCCTTCCACCTTCCAACGTTTCGTGTCACACTAGCGAAATTCGCCACACTGCCGATGTTGCACAGAACTTCCCTTCCACCTTCCAACGTTTTGTATCACACTAGCAAAATTCGCCACACTGCCGATGTTGCACAGAACTTCCCTTCCACCTTCCAACGTTTCGTGTCACACTAGCGAAATTCGCCACACTGCCGATGTTGCACAGAACTTCCCTTCCACCTTCCAACGTTTCGTGTCACACTAGCGAAATTCGCCACACTGCCGATGTTGCACAGAACTTCCCTTCCACCTTCCAACGTTTCGTGTCACACTAGCGAAATTCGCCACACTGCCGATGTTGCACAGAACTTTCCTTCCACCTTCCAACGTTTCGTGTCACACTAGCGAAATTCGCCACACTGCCGATGTTGCACAGAACTTCCCTTCCACCTTCCAATGTTTTGTGTCACACTAACACAAAAACATTTTCGGTGAATCTGGGATTCTAAAGGGATAAGACACGAAACCTGGTAGCCATGGTTATAATCAAGGTACAGTCCAGGCACTTCGTAAATGAGGGGAACCTTGCAGACCTATTTTCAGCGCTGCCGTCGGCGGGGATCGAATCACTCTTTATAGAATGTAACTTTACAGCAAGATGATCCTACAGCGTAGCCAGCTCCCTCGGTTTAACCCGTCTTATACAGTTGTAGTTAGAGTGTTATTAGGACACAAAGTGACAAGAAAGAAAAGAAAAAAGAAAAGTAAACTCGTATCCTCGTGTCCCTCTTCGTTGGTCCACTTGGTGGAGCTCTTTTTAAGCATCAGACTTAAAACGAACCCAGAATTCCGAGGACAACAGTTAATAGCCCTGACCATTACACAACGAAGGTGGTCAGCTAAGTGTTATTATTATTATTATTATTATTATTATTATTATTATTATTATTATTGTATGGACTCAGTTACCGAGTGTACGCATTTTGTTTTGAAGTGATCTGTGCTGCCTGGGGGCCAATAATGACGCTCAGTTTTACTCTATCAAATGACAAAGAAAGAGATCTCTGTTGGGCGATATATCACCGAGTTTTAATTAATTCTGGTAGGTTAATACCAAGCGTAAATTCAAGCCGTGGTAGTGGTTAGTGTGATTATCTGCCACCCCCAAAGGCCCGGGTTCGGTTCCCGGCTCTACCACGAAATTTGAAAAGTGGTACGAGGACTGGAACGGGGGCCACTCAGTCTCGGAAGGTCAAAGGAGTAGAGGGGAGGGGGTTTCGATTCCCACCTCAGCCATCTTCGAAGTGGTTTTCCGTGGTTTCCCACTTCTGCTCCAAGGAAATGCTGGGATGGTTCCTAACTTAAGGTCACGGCCACATGTTTCCCACTTCCTTGCATATCCCTTCCAAACATACATCCCCTGTTCAGCATAGCAGGAGAGGTCGAGGGACTGGTCCTCCTGCTCAGTTGTATCCCTAGTCCAAAGTTTCACCCTTCAGGACACTGTCCTTGAGGCGGTAGAGGTAGGATCCCTCGCTGAGTCCGTGGGAATCAATCACTACTGATTTGCATTTAGGGCAGTCGCCCAGGTGGCAGATTCCATATTTGTTGTTTCCCAAGCCTTTTCTTAAATGATTGCAAAGAAATTGAAAATTTATTGAACATCTCCCTTGGTAAGTTATTCCAATCCCTAACTCCCCTTCCTATAAAATAATATTTGCCCCAATTTGTCCTCTTGAATTCCAATTTTATCTTCCTATTGTGATCTTTCCTACTTTTGCAGACACCATCCAAACTTATTCGTCTACTGATGTCCTCCCACGCCATCTCTCCACCGACAGCTCGGAACATACCACTTAGTCGAGCAGCTCGTCTCCTTTCTCCCAGGTCTCCCCAGCCCAAACTTTGCAACATTTTTGTAACGCTACTCTTACCAACACTGGAAGTTAAACGGATAACGAAATGAAATTTTAAAAATTACAAATCGCCACCGAACAACATGGAATATCGTACAGACTTTTTACCCGACCTTCAAAAATCCTACAACATCTGCCGGGTTTGAACCCGTGATCTGGAGATTCAGTGGCTGGCATTCTACTAGTGATCCCCAGAAGGATCCAACAAAGTGCTAGCCAACTCTTTCGGTGAAGTCAGTCTGGTACACTTGTTGTTATTGTGTCACGAGGAAACAAAGTGATAGATAATGTTGAAGGGGAAATAAAATACAACCTGGAGATAGCAGTTGTCAGCGCTGTGGTACATATTTCAGGCCTCTAAAAAGTTCATCATCACGGCTGAATTGGCTCGGTGAGAGGCATTCTCTGACATATTTATTTGAAAGATTCGGAAAAAGAAAAAAAATAGAACGTATACTGTACGTAAATATTAATTTAATACGAGTGTTATGAAGGCACACGTCTAGTTTGCCTGGCACTTTCTCTGTCCAATGTTATATAAACATTTGTTTTTGAAAATTAAAAGTAAACACAAAGCTACATCCAATTGTTACATTATTGGCATGAAATGATTCTGCTGCTCCTCTATAGCAATCAGCTGACGTTTAGGAACAGAAATAAAACAAAATAAATGAAATAGCCTAGAAGAGTGTTGTCTAATATTTAGAAAGTTGTAGAATGCGATTAGAGAAAATCTTAAACATAACACACACAGTAAACTTCTTGACTCAAAAAGTGATACCAAAACCACTTCAGCCCTGTCGTAGCTCATTCCTAATCCATCGTTGCCAAACATCTGCAAGTGTTAGTCCGACGGAATAATAGTGCCGTATGGCTACTGCTGGCCTTTGTGAAGCAGGCCCTCCGAAGAGGGTGGGTGGTATCTGCCGTGTATGGGAAATAGCGTGTTACTGTAGTGAAGGGTAGTATTGTGTACGGTGTGTGAGTTGCAGAGATGTTGGGGACAGTACAAACACCCGGTCCCCGAGCCAGCAGAATTAACCATTAAGGTTAAAATATCCAACCCGACCAGGATTCGAACCGGTGCCCTCTGAATCGAAGCCAGTTAAGCTGACCACTTAACCAAAAGCAGAGAATCAAAGGAGGCGGTGTCGAAATCGCGGCGGCAAGTTTTGACGTAGAATAACGCGGTTTTTTTAATAACTTCTGGGACAGTAGATGTGCTCGACTGGAACTCCAGTAGCGCGGAAGTCGCCTCACAACGCTTGGCTGCCTTCGGCCTGAGTTAACATTGAGAAACTCCTGAAAAAGCCCTCTGACGCTCGATGTTGGAATTTTGGCAAGCTACTTTATCCTCTCGAATATCCAACTCCCTAGCTGAATGGTCAGCGTTGAGTCCTTCGGTTCGGAGGGCCCCGGGTTCGATTCCCGGCTGAGTCGGGGATTTGAATCGACTGAATATTTGTGTTTGTCCAAACATTCCCTCCTCTCTTCATATTCAGACAACACAACATATTAACAACCATCACAGAAACACGCAATAAGTGATCACATCCCTCCGCGCAGGATTGGCGACAGGAAGGGCATCCGACTCTAAAACAGGGCCGTCATCATTTCAATTTTGTTACATCATTTGTTTTTTTTAAATTAACTGGGAGGAATCAAACGACACCTCACACGACGTCCTACGTACAGTCAGGAGCGTGCAGCTGTGAGCTCGGATCCGGGAGATAGTGGGTTCGAACCCCACTGTCGGCAGCCCTAAAGATGGTTTTCCGTGGTTTCCCATTTGCACACCAGGCAAATTCTGGGACTGTACCTTAATTAAGGCCAGGGCCGCTTCCTTTCCATTCCTAGGCCTTTCCTGTCCCATCGTCGCCATAAGGCCTCTATCTGCGTCGGTGCGACGTAAAGCAAAAAAAAACCGACGAGCTACCACGCCGGAGTTCAGAGCTACACTAACACTGTTAAACTTGCAGAAGGACGGATTTAGTACCTTAAAGTGGTAGGTCTACTGCATCTTCCAATGACGTCATACCGAGGTAACACTCATGTTGATAAGAACAATAGGCCTTCCTATTTTCAATGAGATACTGAACACAGTTGTCGCACGTGTTGAGTGGAAAGTATTTCCATTTGGAAACGTTCACGTTTTTTGTAAGGCTCACCGACCCAAATATGGTTCAGAAGCTATACAAGTATTGTACAACAAAAGATAGTGTAAAACTCCACAAGTTCCGAGTACAAACACAACGGAAAGGAAGGAATACATATTGTGGAGATTTCTTGCTAACTAATACACGGAGGTTTGGTTTTACTTTTCCCCTCACCAAGAAAGTAAAAGTGTATTTCTGTGCCTTTAGAACGAGTATAAATAACCAGGAATGGGCGTTTGGACACCGAACATACGAAATTAACTACCCCGCATTTTATACAAATCGTGTAGTTTAAATCATCTCAGGATGTTACAGGGAATTGTTCAGAGCATTGCTATGCACAACCGCATATATTAAACTTCAATGAACAGAACTCCCTTCACGCGACGTCTCTCTGTTCGTATACGAATCTCAGTAAAGTAATAAATGGACATCATTCTGCAGCCAGCGTTCCTTAAACCTGCGTCCTCCCCTAGGCAATGTTTTTGGTGTCCGGACTTCGTTCACGAATGATGATATTCGTTACAAATTGCCCTAAATTCTGCTTGTCACTTCCCAAATATAATACAATTATAATCAAAATTTAAGTTTACAAAGAAACATTAATTTATTGTTTCCGATTGAGAATACTACACAAATTCAAGTAGCTCAATCGCAAATGTACCAGCGTTTCGCCCCAATGCAGCCTGGGCTCATCAATTGGATATTAAAAGTTTTCTTTCGGAACTTAATTTTTGATCATAGAAGCCTAGAAAAGCATTAGCTGGCCCGACCGTCTGCTGTCCTGAGAAAGGTATTCCGTAGTTTTTCATTCTCCTCGAAAGACCTGCACCAGGCCTCCCCGGAGGCCACACGCCATTATTATTATTTTCCTCACTAAGACGAATGCCGGTCAAGTTCCTTTTATATGCCACAGCCAAAAGCTCCCCTCCTCCCTCTCACCCTTTTCTACAACTCAAAACACCGTAACACGTCTCCTGGCCTACGAGAGGGCATTACCCTCTAGGAGGCCCGCCTTACCCCTTCAGGCTACGCAGTTAAAACTTTTAATACTGTACTGTAGTAGTGGTGTCACAACTGTGTGCTAGCCAGCCAGTGTCTTTGAGAGGTGTGGTTTCACAATGATATGTCCACTGGGGCGAAACACTGGTGCGATGCCGCTTTTCACGAGAGTTTAATCCTGATGTAAACAAATAGGCGGAGCACCTTGCCTTTACATGTGGACAAAGACGTAGTTGATTGGAAAGCACCCGTCGCACTCACTCGACTGTGTGCGAGCTCGAAGAAAAGTAGTACGTCGCATTAATTTTATCCTATTTTAGTTTATTACATTTAGAGGGTTTGGACGAGGACGTAATCAAATTAAAATATGGTTACCATATATACCGGTATATATATTACAACGTGCTTTTAAAAAAATGAAATAATATTAAATAACGAGAAATAAAGGCGCAAGGCGTGGTGTAATACAGGAAGACCTCTCGTAGTGGGTAAAGTCCCAAGCTGTACAGCGTGGAAATAAGGTGCTGCTTCTTGCAGTTGTCATTGAGTCCGTATTCATAGTGAGAGAAATGGAGCAGTAGGTGTAGTAAAACACAACGGAGGTAAACCGATTAGAAGTGACCATACGCAGTGCATTGTGAATGTGTTCAACAAACTAAGTGAACAGAATCCACGTTGTGTCGTTCATTCAGTTCAGATCTTCTCACTGTTGTCGTATGCTATGCGCAGCCCTGTAAATCCGAACACGAGACGTTGACGGAGTGGAGGTCGGTACTACACGCTCAGCGAATCACAACTCTTTCTTTGGTGGAGGCGTAGACATACAATGTTTACATCCGGATTAAACTCTCGTGAAAAGACATATAACACGATTTAGCTACCCGAATTTATTCAACAATAGAACAACACATGCTTATTGCCAATGTGTGTATTGAATAAAAGTATATTAGCGATTAAGAAAAGAAACTATATTGCGAAAGACCATAGCACGGGCGAAGTGCACAACATTTGACGTTCATTCTTGCGTACATGAGTAACTCAAGTTTTGGTCAGGGTGCATAAATGTGCATTATAGTTTGTCCAGTCAGCAATCCTCTGCAACCCTCCACTCGCAGAAAGCACCTCTTATCTCGAAACCTTTAAACAAAGGAGCTAATCATCGTCTTGTTGGCAACTGTTCGCTTTTCTTATGGCCTATGGGAGCGGTCCTGGCGCCGATTGTACTCTGAATATGCCACCCGCAATACAACACAGGGCAGAGAGACAAAAGTAAAGAGAGTACAGTTACTCATGAATTCGTACACGCTTATTTCTCCCTGTTTGAAGAAGTTTCCGTGGAATGAGATGATAATGGTCGAGGTGGATCATTCCCGCCAAAGAGTATTACAAGTTCAGCGAGTATGGATGTAATCATGAATTCAAATTTGCCTACTTCTGAACTATGGCCTAAATCGTAGTCTCCTAGGTCACCAACTCTGGGACACTGGTTCAGGAAATAAATAAGTTCAGGAGCTGGGCACACAGGGTAACGGACCTGTCGCAAAGAGTAAGGAGAAGAACGGGTGCAAAGTGGTCCGAAGAACAAAGAACTACATAGATGAAGGTGTACTGTAAATTCAAAAAGACTAACAAGTGTTAACCGTGGCCCTTAGCGGTCGAAAAGGTAAGTGATAATAATCGTAATTATACACCGAACGAATGGTGCGTGGTTTCGGTCGCGTAGCTGTGAGCTTGCAGTCGGGAGATAGTGGGTTCGAACTCCACTGTCGGCAGCCCTGAAGATGATTTTTCCCGGTTTTCCACTTTCACACTAGGCCTTAATTAAGGTCACAGCCGAAATACCAAAACCATAAAACTGTGGCGATAGACAGCCGCTGACTGGCTGAAGTTCCCGACATTTTTATATGGGATTGGTCACTGGAGCCATGGTGCACATGGTCAAATTGAGAGCGCCACCTGCCAGTACTTGAATGTTTTCGATGACCTAAATGAACAATCTAGTGTTCACTACGACATATTAAAACAGCACAGCCGAACGTTTAATTACAGTAAGCGACAAGATGAAGTGGAATAAGAATGGGGAGTGATAACACCAAGTTCCGGACAGGCGTCGCACAACTTTTAACCTGGCGCTGTTTCGCAGGAGCACGTATGAAAGGTCATGCTCGAAATCCAAAAAGATCCTAATGTAGTTAAGTTCTGGCATGCCGAGCACAGTCTGCTAGTGAATAGTCAGACTAACAATAATTTTGTAGGGAACCAAGAAATGGCTCAACAAGTGGCTACTGCTGTTTAATGGAGCAAAGAAAATGAGATAATGTGAACATTGCAAAACTAAACGAAAGAAAGCTGTCGAAGATAGAAAATAATAGAAAATATTGTTGAAAATGAAAATCCACAGTCTGTTTCCAATCATTTGACCGGGTCAGGAATGGAATGAATGAAGCCCCCATCTAGCGGCGAGGATATGAATTGTGCCGGCTACCGAAGCCTGTCGCACTCCTCTGGGGCAATGATTACTGAACGGCAGATGAAATGAAATGAAATGATATTGGAGAGTGTTGCTGTAATGAAATATGACAGGAAAAACCTGAGTACCCGGAGAAAAACCTGTCCCGACTCCGCTTTGTCCAGCACAAATCTCACATGAAGTGACCGGGATTTGAACCATGGAACCCAGCGGTCAGAGGCCGGCGCGCTGCCGCCTGAACCATGGAGGCTCCACAAAAATTATTGTTGGGGTCGAAAAATCAATACCGTAACACTTGACAAATGAAAGCAGAGGATAAGGAAACATGAAGCACAAGTGGATGTATATGTCAGAGAGCAACTAGGGTTATGTTAAGCGGAGATTCCCACCTTCCAATACTTGTCAGTTTTTATAGCTGGTTTATATATTTAATAACATAATCCAGCTTAAACTCTGAGTACAATACTAAATAGAACATGTTTCGTCCCAATTATGGAACATCTTCAGCTAAAAGGTTTACAAAAATTGACATAAACAATAAAACATTTGTAATGATAATGATAATGGTGATAATATAAAATATTCATTCATATTGGGTTAAAATTCCAACAAGTTAATGTCCAAGGTAAAGAGTAAAATTGACGTAAGCGATCTTCTTTTAAAGCTGGAGAAGTATATGCTTGTTGAATCTTGAAGATATACTTAAGAATATGAACGATTTTCTTAAAATATGATGGAAACTCTTAAAAATAACCGTAGATCGAGTTGAATTTAAAATTGACTGTTGAAATAAGTCTGAAAAGGAAGGAATGAAAATACGTAAAATTTGCGTATAGTTAAAAAAAATGTATTGTTATTAATATGCATATGTCACGTGGAAGAGCCTCCATGGCTCAGGTGGTAGAGCGCCGGCCTCTCACCGCTGGGTTCCGTGTTTCAAACCCGGTCATTCCCTGTGAGATTTGTGTTTGACAAAGCGGAGGCAAGACAGGTTTTTCTCTGTGTACTCCAATTTTCCCTGTCATTTTTCATTTCAGCAACACTCTCTATTATCATTTTATCTGTCAGTCATTAATCATTGCCCTTGAGGAGTCCGGCAGGATTCAGCAGCCGGCACATTAATCCCTATCCTCGCCGCTAGATGGGGGCTTCATTTATTTCATTCCTGACCCGATAAAATGTCTGGGAACAGGCTGTAGACTTTTTATTTCTCACCCCCTCCTTAAAATTGCATTTAAATGGACCACTGCGCATTTAAAATGTGTATTATTATTATTATTATTATTATTATTATTATTATTATTATTATTATTATTATTATTCCCCTATCCCAAGGAAAAGTCGTATCTACGTCACTGTCCACTAAGTTCTAGGTGGCCACCCGAGCGCCACTGGATAAAAACTGGCAGAACAATCATCAACTAAATACGAATGCAAGAACTAATTACTGTAAATAAGATGTGACATACTCACTGGGCTAAAGCAGTCCGGCTCCTACCTGGAAAAAAAGAATGAGAATATCATGACAAGGTAAACAAAAAGTTTGCAATTTATTTCATACACACAAAAAAAGCGCGAGCAACTTCTAAAAAAATACAATTTGAAAATTAAATCTGAATAGCCCCGAGGTGTACGGGTCGAGTATTTATTTATCTCTTATAGGGAGCACCAGGTACGATCTGCGGCTCGCCCGCGGAATGAAGTTCAGTCAGCATCGTTAAGTCATATGAGGAGCTGTTTCATACGAAAGGGAGCGGACCCGGTCAAGAAAGTAAATCAATACAGTTGTGGAAGTCGCTGACCACGTGACACTCGCAATGTCTGCAGGCCATCTACTGACTGGACATCAGTCGCCCTGGGAGGCCGTGGTCCTTAATGTGTTGCGAGTGCCACAGGATTGCAAGAAAGAAAGTAAAATAACTGATGGTTCACTGCGTTGTGCTAAGGTTTAGCACAGTAGCTTCCGACTGGTCTGGTCGGGTTCGATCCTCCCTGTCATCGGCTGGAGCACAAGATTAAGATCCAATTAGCCTCAGATTACAATGTCTGAATTCTTTGTACAGCAGATCTTATGGAACCTTGGTCTATTGCCTGAAGGCTGTTTTCTATGAGGTAAGAAAAGGTATTCGGGAGATAGTGGGTTCGAACCCCACTGTCGGCAGCCCTGAAGATGGTTTTCCGTGGTTTCCCATTTTCACACCAGGCAAATGCTGGGACTGCTGTACCTTAATTAAGGCCACGGCCGCTTCCTTCCCATTTCTATCCCTTTCCTGTCCCATCGTCGCCATAAGACCTGAGTCGGTGCGACGTAAAGTAACTTGCAAAAAAAAAAAAAAAAAAAAAAAAAAAAAAAGTATTCTGCATATCATGACGATTTCCTCCATTGTTTACTTCCTGTGGGAGAGAGGTGGTAGAATGCATTAACGATAACCCTTGCCTGCCGTACGAGGCGACTGGAAGGGGAACCCAAGAGCTCTGAACTATGGCGCGTGGGTTGGTGACCATAATTCATCTGCCTGTGTCTAGCATTGCTTCCACTTACTTGTAACAGGTTCCTCACTGTCATCATTCCTACCCGATGTCCCTGTCCTTTTACGACCCCGACCTTATTAGGCTTGCAACGTCTAGGGCAGGGTGGCGAACCTATGGCACACCGCACAGCATACTAACATACTTTAATGTTTTAACATGTAATTAATAGGTCGAAAATCTACCAACATAGTATATTTTAACATTACTCTTTAATAAAGGAGTATGTTACAATTAATTTTATGGCCATATTTTTTATGAATTCTATTAGGTTAAAGCGAAATATATCTTATTCTTGAAATTTACCGGTTTAAAAAAACAATTTTTAGTGATGTTTGCAGAATAAAAGCTGGAAACATTAAGTCGAATGGATTTATACGCAATGCAAAATAATACCTACATGAAAGTCAAATGAGGGAGTTTCATGATGATTTTAAAGGAAAATAACCGATGGCAACCAAAGAGTAAAAACTAATAAACAAGACCTTAATTGACACACCAGTCGGAAAAGGTTCGCCATCCCTGGTTTAGGGCGTCTTTCATTTTAGCGCCCTTCGTAGCTCCTCCCTTTGTTTTGCCGGCAAATGCATTCTTATGAATGTCGAACCTCTTCCAATTATGATTGGACTATGGTTTCCCAATCGTACTTCCTCTTAAAACAACAATCATCAACACCACCTCCATCGTTTGCGTGATCAATATCGCATCCTTCCTTACGACTCATCGTTCGTGTTCATGAGACTAAACGAGCCATATTTTCCACCACATCCCCAAATTAGTTTTAAATTCACCATGACTATCATCCCTACAATTGTTATTGATAGAGACATCAGGATGACAGAATGTCTTGCTGAAGTTATTACATGTGTTGGAAGCCAGCGACACAGAGCTGTCATATTTTAACACCCTCAAATGCCACTGACTCTGGCGAGATTGAATTGTAATAATGGCGTATGGCCTCCGGAGAGGCCTGGTGCAGGTCTTTATCTAGTAGACGGCCTATAGGTTACCTGCATATCTGTGAGGATGGAGCCTATCGTAAGATGATTTCTAATGTTAATGAAAACACTCGACCCCCAAGCCAGTAGAATTAACCAGTAAAGATTAAAATCCCCGACCCGGTCGGAAATCGTCCCCGGGGCCCCTTGGAACAAAGGCCAACGCACTAACCATTTAGCCACGGAGCCAGACGGGATTGAATTAGGAACAGAAGACAACTAACCGGCTTCTCCACTTACGTCCTAACTTGAGAGGAAGACTTCCACCGTAGAATGTTAAATAAGGTTACAGCCAGACAATCAAGGATACCGCAGTAAGCAATGACTTAGAATGCAACTCTAGTATTCAAAACACAAATGATTTTAGAATGTTACTGTACATGCAATAGGTGGCAAAAGGAAAAAAAGCATACTCTCGTTTCAAGGAGTGTGCATAAGCTCCCAGTCTCTTTAAAAAGAAGCTGAATCTGTTCCAAGCTGTTGGTTTCAACGAGGATGCAATGCCCAGCACTCCCGACAAGCTTGTGGAAAATTATAACTTGCGACACGTTGTGGAACCGCATTTGCATAATGTCCAAGATTTATACAGCAGTTTGTTATTAAAATTAACACTCATTTTACACTGAATGCAAGACCGAAATCGGGAAGGGAACAGAGTGGATGAAGGCACTTACACTACACAATGGTAAAGAAAGCATGCATATGCCTCCCAATGCTATTCCGCATTATTCCGTTTTTTTTTTTTTTTTTTTTTTTTTTGTATTCATCATTTCCGTTCGTTACCTGAACGAATAAAATGGTATTGACCTCAAAACATGCCCACGAAGATGTACAGCCACGGGACGTGCAAGACGTTAAGTCAAGTCAGAGAGAGTGAGGGATATAGAGTAGGCAGCCGACTAAAGACTGGAAACATAGGTAGATAAAAGGATGCTAGTTGTTTTTCGTCGCACCGACACAGATAGGTCTTACGGCGACGATGGGACAGGAAAGGGCTAGGTGTGGGAAGGAAGCGACCGTGGCCTTAACTAAGGTACAGCCCCAGCATTTGCCTCGTGTGAAAATGGGAAACCACGGAAAACCATTTTCAGGGCTGCCGACAGTGGGGTTCGAACCTACTATCTCCCGAATACTGGATACTGGCCGCACTTAAGCGACTGCAGCTATCGAGCTCGGTGATAAAAGGATGAATGACATACATACATACATACATGCATGCATACACACATACATACATACATACATACATACATACATACATACATACATACATACATGCATACACACATACATACATGCATACATACATACACACATACATACATACATACATACACA